>NC_061092.1:67284461-67304461 GCF_015104395.2 Macrobrachium nipponense
AACCATTCTCCTTATCCTGACAAGCTCTCGGCATTAAGAAAAATGTATGTTGATCCCATCCAGACTCTTGGCCCTGAATAGACTTGTCTTAATGTTCACCCTAGTAGTTTCAAGGAACATCTTAAAAAACTGGGATCTGAGGAGGAAGTTCTGCATTGCTAGCTGGAGACGAGGATTGCCAAGGAAACTATGAGAAATGTTTTGGAGGTTCTCTCTAGATCTGCAGATTTATGCCTTCTAGCTTTTTCTTCTTGATTGATTATTCGGAATGACTTTGTCATGTTTGTAACCATTCGACTTAAAACCTTGAGATTATTGTAAAAAAAATATTCGTAATAAATTTGGTAATGATTAATAGTGAAAACATTTTTAATCTAAAAACCCTATGGTAAGAGTAATCGTTTAAGTTAAAATTGTTTTCAAATCCTTCGACGATTTGTTACTGGCAGAGCATCTCTCGGAAACTACTCTACTTACAAAACTATGGCTCCGCAAAACTTCGCTTGAAAACTATCCTTGGCAGAGAGAGAGAGAGAGAGAGAGAGAGAGAGAGAGAGAGAGAGAGAGAGAGAGAGAGAGAGAGAAAGTTGGGTCACGTTTTGTCATATGAATTCCTCTTTCTCTCCTTCTCTCTTTTATTATTGTTTGGCGTAAGCTAATGGAAACGAATAGAAACCTTCACGCACCCACTGATATAATTGGGAAAAGCTTTTGCTGAAAAATGCTGTTGCAAATTGCAGGATTTCATTTACGTTCTCTCTCCAGTTCTAACAGACTCACCGTTGTATCACTGTGAAGGACATTTGAAGAATAAGTTTTGCATATTTCATAGTCCTCGAAAACAAAACAGTTAATGTACAGATGTGACGGCCAAAGAGGAAGAAGAAGAAAAATTTCCCTTCTATCGGTGTCTAAAACTTAAAATATCGGCGTTTTAAAGTGCTCATGAAGTTATTTAGATTTTTTAGAGTTTCCTGGAGATTATTCTACAGATTTTCCTAAATAAATTCTCAAGTGATGGTATCCGCTCCATTATCAATAAATTCTAATTGCTTTTGCCTTCCCTATTAATTATCAATGGCTCTCTTCTATTTATTACAATACTGCTTCTTAAATGAAGAACGCGACGACACGAAAAAAAGGAAATTTCATTTTAATAAACAACTTAGAATGTTTTTTCCTTCACCTAGATAAGTTGAAAATGGCACCCGTTATTATTTTGTAAATGAAAGATCATTTGGAATCACCACAGGATTACTAATATCGACAGAAATATATCCAGGAAAACAATCAATGAGAAAGTTGACTTAGATACATAGATTACGAGATAACACTATGGCAGAAGTTTTCGCCCATCCCACATCTATTAAATTACTGCAAAAAATAAATAAAAATATTTGCAAACCTAATTATTAAGAATATGATCAACCTCTCAAGTTTTTTCACTGAATTTTTAGATGGAAATAAAAAACGTTAGTTAGAAAGTCCAAAAGGCAATATTATTCTCTCAAACATTGCCCTGAAATAGTTTGTCTGGTGCTTTACCTCTGCACAAAACTAATTTCTTGCAATATTTTAAATTTCAGCAATTTCTTTTTTAGGACTTATGAACAATATGACATTATGTAAAAATCCGGTAACAGGCCTGAGGTAAAAAAAATATTAGAGCAGTCATATCCTGTAGAAATAGTCTCTGTCTAGGATTAAAAGGGAAAAGGAGAGGGGGGGTGGGGGTTGGGGAGGATGATACATAACAGTGAGATCTTTTGGAAATGCAGGCACCCTTCGACAAATTCTTTATCAGAAAAATAAATTCTTGAAAGGGGCTAACAGAAAACTTTTAGGTCGCAGCGTATATCGCTAATAGTATTTTCATGATAACGCATGGGTTCTTCACCGACACTTCAAAATCCCGAGTTCATTCTTCTTACCGACCTCCAAGGATTCTTTCATTTTCTCTTCCTTTCACCTTACTTAAAAAAGAATAAGAAAAGACTGCATGGAACTAAAATCCATCTCTTTTCTCCTCTTTGTGAGTTAACAAGGATTATCCAGAGCTGCGTGATGCTCGAGATTCCTCTAAAATACTTCATCTTTGCACACTTTAAACAATATTCTGTAAATATTCCCTTGTGGGAAATATTTTGCAGGCTTCAGCAATCATCGTGTACTCTCTCTCTCTCTCTCTCTCTCTCTCTCTCTCTCTCTCTCTCTCTCTCTCTCTCTCTCTCATTCTATTTATGAAAACGGCATTAATAAAATACTTTGACATTCTTAAGACAGCTTTCTTCTCACTCAGAATCACATTTGTTACATTTTTTTTAAGGATTTTAGGGGGTCACTAGGAACTGAATGGCTTACACAAAAAATGAATGGGCATAAGCCGACAAATTTAGATTTTTTTATTCGGGAAAACATATGAAATAAAAAAATTATCTTAGTGAGAGAGCGTTAAAGAGAAAAAATTGCTTTAGCCTTCATGAAGCGATTTGTTTCCTTCCATCTCATTCCCAATAGTGTAAGAAAAAAGATAACTATTATTTGTCTACCTTGAAACAGACCATAACTAGGTACCGTCACTCGTGAATTACTGTTATACAGACACTACCATTATTGAATACTTTGACCACTTCAGCTGTAAGAAAAAGCCGTCATAATCACGTTTTGATATCAGTAGTATTTGACTCTCTACCGTTAAGCAATCAACGAGACTAACGAGTTCCAAAACTACAGAGCTAACAAATCCTAACTCGCTGTACATCGAGTATCACATAAAATGCCATTAAGAAGATAAAATCTGCGTTCAGCGTCAAGGCAAACAATATATATATATATATATATATATATATATATATATATATAATATATATATATATATATATATATATATATATATATATATATATATATATATATATATATATATATATATATAATTATATATATATATATATATATATATATATATATTATATTATATATATTATATATATATATAATATTTATATATATAATATACATATATATATATATATATATATATAATATACATATATATATATATATATATATATATATATAATAATATATATATATCATATATGTATATATATATAAATATACAGATGCCGTTGTAACTTTCTATGACCTATGTAAGTCAGTTGTATGGGATTTTTTTTAGAAGACTGCGAATGTGTAAAACTCTTAACAGACCTTGATAATCTGACAAAAATAGATAGTGATGAGTAACCTCAAAGAACCATTAAAGGCTAACAAACGCTGTGTAAGGCTAATGTGCTTTTTCCAACTTCAGAAATTAACCAACCTTATGCAGCACTGTACTGCTGTAGATCTTCAAACGTTTATATATATATTTTTTGCACCTTTCATAGGTCACTAATTCTTGTAGAACTGGTTGGTGCAATGTGACAATGCTTTGTTAAATTGTAATATTTGCCATGTTGCTGGAAAAGCTTGTTGAATTGATTATCTTCTTGCATTCGGTGAATCCTTGTTTACTGTATTTCTTGGAAGCTGAGTTTGAGCTCGCATTCTTTTGTTTAACTCTGGATGAATATGGAAGTATTCCGAGAAACATACAGTTATCAAGAAAAGAATGAATAAGTCTGAAGAAGGGTGTTTTCCGAGAGAGAGTTTATTTGTTTTGTGATGCCACATTCAGGATTGAGATACTTTTAGCTTTTAAGGAGAATTAATAGCAAAATTAGAGTTACCACAATGAAAATGTCAAAAGAATGAATGGAATGTAAATTTCTCACATATTCCCTCCAACGAAAAAGTGCACCAACATCACATTTTCGAGAGGTTTTCAAAGGATTTTAAGATTTCATGAAATAATATGATATTTTTTAATGAAATTCTAAGAGATTTCACTAGCTTTCTTGAGATTTTCAAAAGGTTTCAAAAGAGTCTTGACAGATTTTCAAAGGATTTTAAGAGCTTTTCAATTTTATTCAAAGCTCCCAAAAGGTTTTCAAAGTGTCTTTATGGCATTATAAGAGATTTTCATATTATTTTTAAGATTTCAAGAAATCTCATATTTTCATAAAGTTTTTCAATGTATTTTCAAGGGATTTTAATTGATTTCACTAGTTTCATGAGATTTTCAAAAGGTTTCAAGAGATATTTGAAAGATTTTCAAAACATTTCATGAGATTTTCCATTTTTTCAAAGCTTCCCTGAGGCTTTCAAAGGTTTTCAAGAGACTTTATGATATTTTCAAAAGGTTTTTCAAAGATTTACAAGATTTAAAGAAGTCTCTTGATATTATCAACATATTTTCAAAGTATTTTTAAGAGATTTTTAAGGGATTTCACTAGTACTGGAGAGTTTCAAAAGGTTTCAAGAGAGTCTTGAAAGATTTTCAAAAGATTTCATTTATTATGATTATTTCTCAAAGCTTCATGAGGTTTTAAAATGATTTTCAAGCGTCTGTATGATATTTTCAACAGATTTTTTTATGGATTTCAACGGATCTTTAACATTTTAAGAAGTATAATAATTTATTTCAATAAATTTAATTTATGGTAATTTTTTTTGAGATCTTTAAGGGATTAACACTAGCTTACATGACATTATGAGAATTTCAAAAGGTTTCAAAAAAGTGTAAAAGATTTTTAATATTCCTAAAAATCTCCATGAGGTTTACAAATGCATTTCAAGGTATTTTAAATAGGTTTTCAAAGGTTTTCAAGTGTCTTCATGATATTTTCAAGAGGTTTTCAAATGATTTATAAGATCTGAAAAAATCTTATATTTTCAAAACATTTTCAGTGTATTTTCAAAAGATTCTTAAGGGAGTACACTACTATGAGATTCACGGTTTTTTGGACTTTACTCCTTATCAAAGCATCGGATGTAGCTGAGAGTTGACATGTATATTTTACAACCACACACAAATTTTGTCTGCATTATCAATAAACTAAACACAATGGCTTTAATTTTCATAGAGTAAAAATTATCTAGCCGACGCCATGGCCAATGATTATGAGCCAATAGTCGAAAAACATTCATTACGTAAGCAAGGTAAATGTTGCCCCGCCCATCCACCAGGCAGAAACTCATTCACCTTGTTCCATCGGCTCTGAAACCCAAAGACTTTATGAATGGCGGAACGATACATAGATGTGGATAGGGTATCTGTGCTAGCGTAGTAATACTACTGTAGCAGTAGTGCCGCAACAGTATAGCAGTAATATACATGAATTAAACATTTAGCACTTCTTACAACTACTCGAGAAATGAGTTTTTATAGCCAGAAGTTAAATTTTCTAATCCAACAATGCCCATGATTGCCTTCAGTGTTATCCTGAATTATAACGAGGCCAAAGTGGGTGGAGCCTCATGAAGTCATCATTCTGACGATCATTATTGGTGAAGGTTTAAAGCCAAAATACGGTACCGGCTATTTTTTTTTTTTTTTTTTTTAGTAATTAGGTAGAGAGCCAATAAATAAAAATTGTTTGACATTGGATATAACAGTTATCAAATCAAGCTTGTCTACTATGTTTTTGAAAATTACCAACTATTCCCTACATCTTGTCAATCTGATTGTGACCTATAAAGTAGACTGTAATTTCTTAGGACACTTATTTTGGGAGTTAGACTAATAATCGAAGTGTTTTTGTATTTATTAACATATTTTGTTGATTTGTTCATTATGTCAATTATCAGTAGAGAGGTTTCAGAGTTCATGAAGGTGTGCTGCTTTGCTTGTATTTAAATTTGGATGTCATTGTTGCCAGAGGTATAGCTTTCATTATGTATAGCCAATCATCCATCGAGAAAGAGGGAAGAAATGCTGTCATAAGTTACGTAACGAATGCGTTCGAAACCCTTCCTCTGAGTAAGTTGGCCCGTCTTCAAAAAAAGTCACTTTTACATTATAAGTACCAAATTTATTCAACCTACGTAATGCAGAATACAGTCAAAATTTATGTGTAGATATAATGTGTATTCTGAATAAGCGTTATATTTATGAACTGCATAGATAAAAAGTTATTGCGAAAAAACCGTGTTACAGAGGTCCTGAATCTCATAGTAGTTTCATGAAATCTTCAAAAGGTTTCAAGATAGTTTTGAATGATTTTCAAAAGATTCCAAGAGCTTTTGAATTTTATGCAAAGCTTCCATGAGGTTTTCAAAGGTTTTCAAGTGTCTTTATGCCATTTTCAAGAGATATTCATATTATTTTTTTAATTTCAAGAAATCTCATGATATTTTCAAAATATTTTCAATGTATTTTCAAAGGACTCTTAAGGGATTTCACTAGTTTCATGAGATTTTCAAATGTTTTCAAGCGATATTTGAAAGATTTTCAAAACTTATGAGATTTTAAATTTTATTCAGTTTCCATGAGGTTTTCAAAGGTTTTCAAGTGTCTTTATGTCATTTTCAAGGTTGTCAAGAGACTTTAAGATATTTTCAAGAGGTTTTTCAACGATTTTCAAGATTTCAAGAAGTCTCTTGATATTATCAACACATTTTCAAAGTATTTTCAAGAGTTTCTTAAGGGATTTCACGAGTAAAGGAGAGTTTCAAAAGGTTTCATGAGAGTTTTGAAAGATTTTCATAAGGTTTAATCGAATTTCAATATTCCTCAAGGCTTCCATGAAGTTTTAAAATGATTTACAAGTGTCTGTATATTTTCAAGAGATTTTCAAGAGGGTTTCAAAGGATTTTTAAGATTCTAAGAAGTCTAATGATATTTTCAAGGTATTTTCATGGTATGTTTTTAGAGATTTTCAAGGGATTACACTAGCTTACATGAGATTTTGAATTTTCAAATGGTTTAAAAAAAAGTGTTAAAGATTTTTTATAGGTTCATTGATTTTTGATATTCTTAAAAAGTCCCAAGAGGTTTTCAAATGATTTTCAAGGTATTTTACGACATTTCAACAAGTTTTCAAAGGATTTTAACGTTTCATGAAATAATATGATATTTTCAATATATTTCTAACGTATTTTCATGAAATTATAAGGGATTTCACTAGCTTTCTTGGAATTTTCTAAATGTTTCAAGATATTTTTAAAAGATTTTCAATAGCTTTTATGAGATTTTTCATATTCTTCAAAGCTCACATAAGGTTTTTAAATGATTTTCAGGTGACATTTTGACATTTTCAAGATATTTCCAAATGGTTTTAAAATGATTTTTTTAATTTTCAAGAAGTCTTATGTTATTATCAAAATATTATCAATATATATTCGAAAAACTCCTATGTGATTTCTCTACTTTCATCAGATTTTCAAAAGGTTTCAAGAGCGTTTTTAAAAATTTTCAAAAGATTTCATGTGTGCAATTTTATACAAAGTTTTCATAAAGTTTCCAAAGGTTTTCAAGTGTCTTCATAATATTTTCAAGAAGTTTTCAAATGATTTATAAGATTTCATAAAACTTCATGATATTTTCAAAATATTTTCCACGTATTTTCAAAAGTTTTTTTAAAGGATTTCATTAGGTTCATGAAATTTTCAAAAGATTTCAAGAGAGTTTGGCAGATTTTCAAAGGATTTTAAGAGCTTTTCAATTTTATTCAAAACTTCCAAGAGGTTTTCAAAAGTTTTCAAGTGTCTTTATGCAATTATAAGAGATTTTCATATTATTTTTAAGATTTCAAGAAATCTCATGATATTTTCAAAATGTTTTTCAATGTATTTTCAGGGAATTTTAAGGGATTTCACTAGTTTCATGAGATTTTCAAAAGTTTTCAAGAGATATTTGAAAGATTTTCAAAGCATATCATGAGATTTTCCATTTTTTTTCAAAGCTTCCCTGAGGCTTTCAAAGGTTTTCAAGAGACTTTATGATATTTTCAAAAGGTTTTTCAACGATTTACAAGATATCAAGAAGTCTCTTGATATTATCAACACATTTTCTGAGTATTTTTAAGAGGTTTTCAAGGGATTTCACTAGTACTGGAGAATTTCAAAAGGTTTCAAGAGAGTTTTGAAAGATTTTCAAAAGGTTTTATTGATTTTCAAAATTCCTTAAAGCTTCCATGGGGTTTTAAAATGATTTTCAAGTGTCTCTATGATATTTTTAACAGATTTTCAGTTTTCAAAGGAGTTTTAAGATTTTAAGAAGTCTTATGATATTTTCAAGATATTTTTATGGTATTTTTTAGAGATTTTTAAGGGATTTACCTAGCTTACATGAGATTTTGAGATTTTCAAAAGGTTTCAAAGAGGTTTTAAAGATTTTTGATAGGTTCATGAGTTTTTTAATATTCTTAAAAACTTCCATGAGGTTTTCAAATGATTTTCAATTTATTTTATGACATTTTCAAGAGGTTCAAAGGATTTTAAAATTTCATGAAATAATATGAAATTTTTAAGATATTTCTAACATATTTGCATTAAAATCTAAGGGATTTCCCTAACTTTCTTGAGATTTTCAAAAGGATTCATGAGAGATTTGAAAAATGTTTAATAGTTTTCATGAGATTTTTCATTTTCTTCAAGGCTCACATGTGGTTTTCAAATGATTTTCAAGTACCTATATGACGTTTTTAAGATATTTTCAAGAGGTTTTGAAATGATTATTAAATTTTCCAGAAGTCTTATGTTATTTTCAAAATATTATCAATATATATTCAAGAAATCTTTAGGTATTTCACTAGTCTCAAGAGATTTTCAAAATGTTTCAAGAGAGTTTTGAAATATTTTTTAAAAGATTTCATAAGATTTTCAATTTTATTCAAAGCTTCCATAAGGTTTTCAAAGGTTTTCAAGTGTCTTCATTATATATTCGAGAGGTTTTCAAATGATTTATAAGATTTTAAAAAATCTCATGACATTTTCAAATATTATCATTAAATATTCAAGAGATTTTTAGGTGATTTCGCCAGTTTCATGAAATTTACAAAAGGTTTCAAGTGAGTTTTGAAAGATTTTCAAAGGATTTCAAGAACATTTCAATATTATTAAAAGCTTCCATGAGGTGTTCAAAGTTTTTCAAGTGCCTTGATGCCTTTTCAGTACCTCCATTGGTCATCAGGTGCCCTTTAAATCATGTTCATCTGCACTCTTGGGATTTCCCGGAATTCATATGTATGAAAATCTGAACTGACTATCTCTGATGACAATTCTATTATGATATTCTTTTCATATTTTCAGAATTTTCTTCCTAATGGCATCAAAGTAATTATGTAATAGAGATACAGTGCAGAGTTAATTTAGTTATAGAATAATTTCATGATTCTTAAAACCATTTTACCACAAGAGAACTCATCTATTTTTCAACCATAAAAAAGATGTTACTACAGAAAGATTTACTCAAGGAGAAAAAGACGAAATATTGGCTTAATATCAGAATAAATGTCTCAGATTTAAAGCCTTATTTTATGCTTAGCGAAGCATGAATTTATATTTTTAACAAAGTATATATTTTAAGATTACGTTTTTTCCTCATTTTTCTAGTTTTTTGTAATGCTTGAAATTGATTCAGGTAATTCATTATGCTTTTAGGCTTAAATCCTGGACATCGGCAGGTTGAATGTTTTCATAAATGTAGTTTATATTTTGCTGTTGATAAAGACGTGGCAAGGAGAGACAAATAACCCTCACTTCCTAGGACATAACATTAATTGTGTTATCAAATTTGTCTTAAAATAAATCCCAAGACAACGACTTTTTAGTCAAGTTTATTTCATAAATGTTCTAAAACGTAACATCATTGATATATTTTCCTTGAAACCAGTGGTTTAAAAAAAGGATATATTAAAATATAAGATATATTATATATATATTATAATATATATAGATATTATATATATAATATATAGAGATTATATATACATATATATATATATATTATATATATAGATATATATATATATATATAATACATATATATATAATTAGAATATAATAGATATATATATATCTATATAACTACATATATATATAATATACATTATATATATAGATCTATCTATATATATATAATATATATATATACAGATATATTATATATATATAATTATATATTATATATATAATAGCTAATATATATATATATATATATATAAGATTATTATATATATAGATATATATTATATATTAAATATTATATATAATATATATCTAATATAGATATATTATAGATATATAATATATATACATACATATATATACTATTAATTATATAGAATAATAATATATATATTATATATATAGATATATATAGATAGATATAGATATACCATTATAGTATATGCTAGATATATAGATATATACATATATGATCGATAATATATATAATGATATATCCCTATATAATATATAAAAGAATATATGAGCCATATATATATAGATAATATATATATTTATAGATATATATATATATATATATTAGATTATTATTATTATATATATTACATATGAGATATATATATATAGTATATATGATATATATATAATATAATAATATATATTATATAATAATCATAGAATATATTTTCCGTGAACCGTGGTTTAAAAATATAGATATTAGATTATAGAGATATATATATATATATTATATATCATGGATTATATGATATATATATAGTATAGATAGATTTTACGATTGATATATATTATAAATCCGTAGATTATATAGGATTTAAAAAATATAGAGGTATATATTATATAGATAATATGATATATATATAGACACTTATATAATATATACAATTACTAGAGAGATATGTATTATATTAGACATATAGATATAGAATTAGATAGATATATATATATATGATATAGAGATATATTATAGCTATATATATAGGAGATATGAATATATAGTGTACATATAGATATATATCTAGATAGAGAGAGATATAAGACTATGATCTAAATTATTATTTAATAGTCTATGTTTTATCTATGATATTTGTCTTGTTGCGATGAGATAGAGAGAGAGTAGAGATATGTATATAGATATATATAGCATAATAATGAAAAAGATATAAACATATAGAGAAAAGTATAGTTGAATAGATTAGATGAGATATTAGCATATATAGAGATAGATATATATGATATATAGATAGATAGATAGAGATAGATAGAGAGATGATATATATATAGACGAGATAGATTTTATCGTATTATATATAGATATTACATATACATATATATACAAAGCGGATAGGATATTAGATATGTAGTGATAGAGGAGAGAGATATAGAGAAGATAGATATATAAATATAGTAGAAGATATATAGATAAAATATATATATATATAATATAGATACTATGAATAGATAGCTTAGAGAGATTATAGATATATATGATATATATATAATATATATATATATATATATACTATGCATATATATATAGATAATATATTATATATAGAATATAGATAAATTATATATATATATATATTATATATAATATTAGAGTAGAATATATTATATATATGATAGGATAGATATATATATATATAATATGATATGTTATATATAGAGTATATTAGAAGCGAATACGAGCAGAGAGAGAAGGATATTGAGTAATGTAAGAGAGAGAAGATATAGAGATATATAATATAGAAGATATATATAGATAATATAGATAAGGAGAGATAGATAGATAGATATAGATATAGAAGAGATTCATTATATGAAATATAAAGATAGATATATATATATATAGAGATATATATATATATAATATATATAGTAGAGTATATAAGAGTAGATAGTATATATAGATATAGAAATTAAATATAATATATATAATTATATATATATTATATATATATATTTTAGAGATGAGAGATAGAATATTTACACACACATATATAATTTTATATATTATATAAGATATTATATAATATATATATATATATGTATAACTAATATATACATATAATTAAGATATATATTATAAATATATATATATAGATATAGATATATTATATATAATTTATATAATATATTCTAATATATAACATATATAAATAATTATATTATATATTATAATATATAATATATATATATAATATATAAATAGAGATATAATGTATATAGTATATTAGTATAATATATATTAACAATATATATATAAATATATATAATTATAATACATAGATATAATAGATAGTATATATATAATATAAGAGATTATATATATATAATTATATATATATATATATAAATCGAGATATATATATAATATATATATAATATATATATATATAGAATAATAAATAATATATATACATAAATATATATATATATAACTAATAATATAGATCTATATATTAATTATATATATATATATTATATAATAAAGATATAATACATAAGATAATATATTTATATATCTAACATATAAATACTATAATATATATATAATATAATATATATATATATATATATAAATTATTAATTATTAAGATATAATATATTATATAGATAGATATAGATAATATATATATATCATAACATATTATTTATATATATATTATATATATATATATATATAGATATATATAATATATAGATATATATTAATATATATATATATATATAGAATTAATTATTATATATATATATATATATAGATACATATATATATATTATGATATATAACATATATATATATACATATATATATATATATCTATATATATATATATATAGATAGAGATATATAGATATATATATAAATATATATATATATACCCTTATATATATGTATAATATATATAGTATATATAATATATATATATATCATATATAACATATATACTTATATGATCTATAGTATATGTCATATATATAGATATATCGATATATCATATATATATATATATATATATATATCTATATACACACACATAATCAAATCGATCTTGCATTTATATTTCATGGGTTAGCTCAGGAACAAATGATTTAAGCCCTCCATAATCATCATCCTGAAGTAAGAGGCAAACATAAGAGGTGTCTACGGAAATTATCTGTCGGAAAATATCATCATGTTATTATCCGGAAAGAAAATGATGACTATAAAGAAGAATCAATCCAGTAGTATGTGTAAATACTATTGTTTTATTTGTGACCATGTCATTATTACGTTGGCGACAAAAGAAAAAAAATAATACTTCTGTGAAATATAAAACCTTTTTAATTGCAGTGTGGGTCATGAGTGAGGCAAAAAACTGCAGACATGGCTAGTAATAAAATATTGGACAAAGATATGAAAACGGAATAGGTGCACAGAATATGGTGTTCTTTATTGCATTTCAGTGAAATTAAAATGAAAGTGATTTGATTAAATAAATAACTGTAGTCATTGTATCATCAAGTTCATAATAAAAGCCATACTAATAATACACTCACCAACCAGTTTTTGTTTTATTTTCCGAATCGAGCAGTAGGGTCTGAGACTGATAAAACTCAAGTTTATAATGATAATCGGTCTTCAAGGGGTGGGGCTTCTGGCCGCGAGCTTTCACTATTGATGTTTAGGAGACCTGAGTACTTTGGTGAGAAATCCTCCACAGTAGAATCAGATAATCTCTCTGTTCACCAGCTTCCAAACTGAGGTAAAATACCTATCAAAACGAACAATGATCTTGCAGCATTAAAGAAAAATAACCCACCTCTGCGTCCTACCTCACACACTTATTTGTAACCTGCTGTTGATTCTTGAAGATTTGTTGCAAATACCACTCCTGTTTCATAAGATGAATAAGTGCATACTTCTAAAAAGGCTGTCCTTGAAAAATCACTTGGATTAGTTAGATTTACCTTTAGCCAGGTAACAAGAAAATTATGATATGATGGTAGGAATAGTGCATTTTCATAGGAAAAATACAACTTTCCCTTTTCACAAGTATAAGAGGAAAAACAACAAGGAGATACAGTGAGTGACAGACAATTTGTGATGATTATTAACAAGGTATGTAGAACCTCTATTTTGCGTGATTATTTAAGGTATTGTTTAGGGGGCGTGTTTGTATGAAATTCGCGATTCCCGGCTAGATCGATCTCGTGTCCTGTGTTTCAGAACGAGGTATCGACAATTACCTAGCAAAGAAGAAAAGCATAAGTACTCCCGCTCATGCGCACCTATTTCTATCGAATTCAGATATATATATATATATATATATAATATATATATATATATATATATATATATATATATATATATATATATATGCTATGGCTAAGATAGACCTACCTTCTCCCTCGTATCAAAATTTAGTCGTTTTCATTGCTTTTCAGCCTAAAAAGACAATGATACCACTTACGGTGGCCAAGTACGACAGCATAACCTTCACATAAGCTGGACGAGTAAGTGACTTAACAACTAATACAACTTCACAATTGAGCAGCTTGAGAACAACTAGAAGAGACTAAAAATTCGAGTTTTGGTCAACTCCCAACAATTGTCATTCTCCCTCATTGCAAATGTTGTGAATGTTTTGATTTCACGAGTTTTGTACTTATAATCTTCAAATATTTGTCTTTTGCTTCAGCGCCATCGATTGATCGCTCAGCCTACTTCTGCTCAGTGCTCCTATTTGCAACCTCTCTTCGGACCTTCGCTATTTTTGTGAAGTATGAATATTCTTCCAACTACGATTGCAACAGTTGTGATATTATCCTACTTTCTATTTAATACCATGATATTATTGGGAAATGTTTACTTAATTTGCATTGGTGTGGGGATATTTAATGTGAATTACTTTGGCTTATTAGTGTATTAGTGTCATATTATAGCTATAAATATGTTAATAGCGTTTCTTTTACTATTACGAGTCATTAATAGCAATTAATCTCGAACAATTAGCTTTCGAGAGCAACTGATTTCGAGAAATTTAACGGATACCGTTCGATAGTTGTGTGGAAGGTCGAGACATCAACTACATGTCCACAAGTTTTACTTACATTTTCTGTGCCATGCGTGGCGTTACATGTAATTACTGCGGTCATCGACGCATATACAAATGCATGTGCATCTCCACTTGATTCTACGTGGTCAATCCACTTTATGCATATGTATTTATATCGTGGAGTTGAAGCTACTATATTAATTAAAAGCTACTGTATTTATATCAGATATGGGTAGAAGAAAAGTATTTCCAATAAGAAATTGACGTGCAGGCCTATGCCCTGCCATTGCCTCAAAAATAATTTGACAAGTAGGCCTGATCTCACAATGATATTAACATTGGACACGTAGGATTATGATACATTGATTCCCTAATATCGGAACTGGCTACATAATTATGTTTATGCTTCATTTCAATTAATGCAGTGTGTATGGAACCACTTATGTAGGCCAAAACCAATTACAAAAAATGCTAGATGTTTTGGTATTTAGGCTGTGCATGAGAAAAAAAAAAGATGCACAGACAGAATGATCCACGAACAGAATTTCTTAATTATATTATTTACCTTAATGAATCTTTTATCACAGATATCAATTGCATACTTCACTACTCCTGGAACTCAAATCTGTTGTGCAACGGAGTCAAATCTGCACTAATCACACGGAATGTTAATTAGAGTGACGTCATTCCCCTTTCTAGAGCTAGGCAATCAATGGCGTGCAGTGGGCGGGGCTTAGCTGTAAAGAACCGTGGACTTCACTATAGTGTATAATGGCCTCGAGCTGCTTCGCCGAACTCACCGAGACCCGAAGGCAAAAGAGTCAATTACAACGTTCTGAAGCAAAGGTCGGGATCTTGGAATTTAATAAATATCAAAATGTTTCCACACAGCTAATAAGAAAAGCTCTCAGAGTCTGTGACTTAAATGTTTGACGATATCATAGTTCGGTCACCATAAAAAGTTTTATTTGTGCTTATTTTGTCAAATATTTTGCCAATACTTACACCTCCCTTTTGACAGCCAATCTTCCCACTTAGTTCTCAGCTGATTAACATTGTAAAGCTAAATTAACACCAGATATGTCATTCTCACTATTTTATGCTCATTTATTTTCTTTATTGCTATTTTCTATATACTTCACTTATTTAACATTATTCTTTTGTTTACATTGTTATATCTAACGACCTGTTGTTACATTTACACAGACATGGACACAGAGGGTGTTCAAGGAAAGTTTCAAATCGGCAACAGATATTCATATCTCGAATATCTTATATATTGTATACTAAAAAATT
Organism: Macrobrachium nipponense; assembly: GCF_015104395.2. Taxonomy (NCBI): domain Eukaryota; kingdom Metazoa; phylum Arthropoda; class Malacostraca; order Decapoda; family Palaemonidae; genus Macrobrachium; species Macrobrachium nipponense. The sequence continues at coordinate 67,300,616 of NC_061092.1, forward strand.
TCACTACAGAATTAAGTCCTTGAATCATATGGTTAATCACACAGAGATCAATGTGTCAATTATATAGATGAAATTTTTTTTTCTTTCAATCTGAATTACAATTTCAAACGTTCTGGTACGTCCAACAATCCAACAAAGCTTGGCAATTTTTAATCATAATAATAACCATAAGCACAGAATTTTTCACATATAATTCATAGCAGCTATTGTCGGTTCAAAAGACAGATAATAGATTACAGTTGAGAAGAAAGTTACAAGGTAAGCAGAAAGATCCCAGATCATGCAGTCAAAAGCTAAAACCAGAGATTTAACCATAAGAGAACTGGAGACTTAGCCATACAAAGTTCAAAAACATGTATAAAACTAATATATTAATTGTTTTGCTTATATTTATCTACAGCTTTTTAAAAATTATGAAGGTATCAAGTTTGAAAAAACGAAGGCTTAAATTTAGAACACTTCCACATTTTCCTTTAATTTAAGGAGCCACTCCTCAAAATTTACTTTTGGTCTAATCTGGATAAAGGAGTTCCCTGTAATTTATAAGTCGAACCCCGTTGCAAATTAATTAACTGTCACAAGCTAAAATATAATTCTTTTAGCAAATATGACTGAGTAATCCTCTCGAGAGAACATGATTGGCTAAAGCCTCCTTTTCCTCAGTCTAAAACGTCCTTTGAGGTAATTGGAATATCGAGTGTCATTTAGAGCGATTGTGTTGTTGAATTTTCTGACTATTTTTTAGTTGCCTGCATCATATAATTCCTAATTTTTAAGTTGCGAATTTCGTCACTAATTTGGAGAGGGCCATTAAAAGAATTTTTTCTGTCGAATAGCAATTATCTGTCTTTTTCATCAGTGAAAGTATCAATTAAATGTTTTATTATTTTTCTTACTCTTATTTTCTGTTTTCTGTTTTAGTTGTTAATAGTTTTTTTTCCCAACTGACTCCTGTTATATTCGAGTTGGACGAATACTTGAAAATCTTTAAAAGTTTCTATGATTCGTTTGTTCATAAAAGAGAAATAAGAGTATTGGAAGAAAAGCCATTATTTGTTTTTTGCGATAACCCCATATATAAGTATATATTATATTTTTCCCGTGAATATAGTTTGTCCTTTACATTTGACGCTTTAGTTTTTTTCATCATCTAATAACACAATAAAAAATACTGGGTTCTTCGCTGGGATTACCAGATTATGGCAAACATCCTTGCATTTCTTACTGTCTCTATAGATGGTAAATTTTACTACTTAGCCAATGGAAATTATCTTCATCGTTTTGGTGAAACCTTTAAATCAGTAACTACTTCTTATATTGTACTTTGAGGTCATGTATGCGCGCGCTCGCGCGTGCATTACTATCGGTGTTTCACAATCTGAAGGGAAGCATCAGTGAAATAATTAATTTATTCCCCAAAGGAAAATATACCTTTTATTTTTCATCCGTATCAAGCACCGTTGGAGAGAGAGAGAGAGAGAGAGAGAGCCTAAACTTTCTGGAGACGCAGGCCACCTGTCACTAGGAAGAAAATCAGGATAATTGTTGTCGGCTACTTCTGATCAGGTCTGGGAAAACACATAACATTAAATTAAAGCATCTTTAAATTCTGAGCCGCCAAACGGCGAACCCTCATTCACACCGATGGACCTTCCATTAGGCTTAAATATAGAACCACGGCCTGTCTGCCCGAATTTAATTAAATTGCCACCTTGGGTCTTTAACTGCCGTGATCCCGAGTTGCTAACAACGAATATTAATTCTGAACCCACCGGCGTCTCTTTATTAGAGTGATTTAGTTCGATGTCGGAACCATTTGCAGTCAGATGTGAAATAAAATATGTAACTGTCATGATACTTCTAATCAGTTATAAAATTGTCTGTCTTTACATCGAAATAATCTTATCGGTTACAACGCTGCAAAATTTGCCTCTAATTTGAGTTTTTTTTTTTTCTTTTTTTGTCAGTACCTAGACGAGACGCTTTTAGCTTCATTTTGCAAAGCAAGAATAAAAATTTACGTTAATTAAACTCTATATAAAAAAGAAGTGCTAATTGTACAGAACATTTTATTGAAACTAAATGTTTTGTAAAAGAAGGATAATTTTGAATTTGGACAGCTTCCATGAAGACTTCTAATCTTAGGTAATCCAGTACGGGTCCATATAAATCACCAAGAATAAATATAGCAAAACTTATGTTTTTTCTGGGAAAATACCTAAATTAACTTTAACATTCAGTCATCTAAGTAAATTTTTGAAGACTTCATGAGAAGTTAAACGGCAACTGCTGTTCTTTATAACGCATCATATAAAAGTTTCCTTATAATTGTTATTGCTTAACTACTTTGAAAATAGTAGTGAAAACTTTTCATTTGAATAAATGAAAATGTCACCGTCTATATCATAGATAGTTGTCACAGTTGTCTTCTTCAGCAAAGAGGAAAAGAATTTAAACTTTTTATACAGTTGGAAGAATTGCTGAATGAAAGATACAATAGTTTTCCTATATTTGATTCTACCTCTAGTTTTATTCGTCACTCACTTGTCCTTGACAGTTTTATTTCAATTCATCTTTCTTTCGTTTTGGGGACTAGATCATACTAGCGCTTTCCATCTTCATACCTACTGCAGCTTCTATATATATATATAGATATATATATATATATATATATATATATATATATATATATATATATATTATATATATATGTGTGTACGTAAATAGCCACATGAAAGGTGAAGAATCAAAGACCAGGTACCAAGCGCTTTCGTGTACGCAATACACGAAAGCGCTTGGTACCTGGTCTTTGATTCTTCACCTTTCATGTGGCTATTTACGTACATATTTGTCACGTGCTGTTTGGTGACTTATTGCTGATATATATATATATATATATATATATATATAATATATATATATATATATATATATATATATATATATATATATATATATATATATATATATATATATATATATATATATATATATATATATATACTATATATATATATATATATTTTTTTTTTTTTTTTTTTTTTTTTTTTTTCATCTACCAAGCAACATCTTTGCTATCGATCTCTTTATCAAAATGAATGCCTACTTAAAATCCCTGCCATCTCTATCGCATAAGGAAGCTGCGAACAATGAGGCCTAATTACTTTTAAGACAGACTTTGAGAGTCATTTTCCTTTATCTTTAACGAGAAATTTAGAAGATAATTTAGTAACTATCATTACTTCCCTCTGTCATACCTGGTCACGGAAAATAAGCAAGTAAAAAATCAGTGAGGGAATGAAGTGATTTTAGAGGGTCTACAATCAGTCACAATTCTTCGACAATCTTTAGCCGAGAGAGAGAGATATATATATTTTGCAAAGAGATGTTGTCGTCGTGTCTCTGGTTATGATGAATTGTCCCGTAACGTCAGCCAGGCCAGCAAGAATGGACACCATTATTCATTCTTGTAATGTTTACCGGGGAAGGTGGTATGACGGTTTACAGATTAGTTCACATTTGTTGAACCTTCCTTTTCATATGTATGTAAGTGTATGTATGTATGTATGTATGTGTATGTATGCATGTATGTAAGTCTAACTTGATTGCTTGTATGGTCTTTTGCTGTATGACTATACTCACTATTTGAATTTAATTTAACTGAACGGCTATCTAATCCTGAAATCTAAATTGCAGGACTCATATCTTCTATTAGAGCGAATGGTGTTTATTACTACCGATTTCCTTTTCTTACTTACCCTTTGAAATCATGATGTCTGAAAACAGAGCTCATTCTACATTTATCATAATTACTAATTGATATGAATATAGTATAACATCGCTTCA
>NC_061092.1:67306961-67309461 GCF_015104395.2 Macrobrachium nipponense
ATTTATTTTGCCTTTGGCTGAGTCAGGTTTTGTGAATCTTCGTAGTCTAATTGCCTTAGGGCGTGGGAACGCTGACGTTGTCCGATCTTGGTTCACTTTCTTTGGAAAATTATTGACTTAGTTACACTTACTATTGAGACTCTTGCGGAAATGTTAGGTTATTTCTAGGTTTTCTTCTAGTTCTATCAGTTCTTCTTCACAAGCACTCCTGCACCATTAGTTTTCATTGGTTTTCAGATAGTGCTCTGCCCTCGATGTTGGAGCAGTCCTCTATGCTTAGTAGTTCTCTCCCTCCTTCCTTTTATGGTATGTAATATAGACTGTCTGTATTGGCTCTTGGGTGTAGTGCTTCGTAGTTTTCTGGTCTATGCTGTGGAGTTCAACCTTCGTCCACTCCACTACTCCTGTGCTGTATCTGATTACTGGTACTGCCCATGAGTTTATGGCTTTCATCATATTTCCAGCGTTAGGCTTTGACTTGAGCATAGTCTTAAGTCTCTGTTTATATTTTTTTCTGATCATGTCCTTCATAGCTTGGTGTTTTATATCCTCTCCTTCTATTATTCCCAGGTATTTGTATCATATGTGTTTGATATTGTTCCCATCTGGTAGCTCTAGCTTTTCAGTCCTTGTCACTTTGCCTTTTTGTATGTCGACCAAGGCACATTTTTATATTCTAAACTGCATCCTGATATCTGGATTGGGGAATCTATTTCCTTGATGTTCTTACCATACAGCTTGACGTCGTCCATGAACACCAGATGATTAAATCTGGTGCCTACTTCATTGAGTTGGTTACCAGCATCCATCTTGTGCAGTATTTTTGTCTTGGGAATCATGGCTACTATAAAGAGTAGTGAGGACAGTGAGTCTATCTGGAAGATCTCTCTCCTGATGTAAACCTCTGCTTGTCTTATTCCAGAGCTTATAAGTATTGTATTCCGAAGCTGATGGTGTTTTCCTCTTGCCCATATATTTTCAGGCATTCTATTAGCAACGTGTGTGGTAACATGTCGAAGGTTTTCCTGTAATCAATCCCTGCTTATGTTGGTTTTTCTTCTCTTATTGTTCTTCATTGTTGATGGAGGATGGCTTTTGCATCCTTTAGGTAGTTGTATACCCTGTCACTGATGATATCTGTTGTAACTTCCACACTATTGGTAGGCAGTTATAGGCCTGTAGTTACTGGCTATATTTCCCTTACTCTTCTCTTTTGTATTAAGTGGTTCTTTCTGTGGTCATCATTTGGGCGCATGATGGTTTGTGATACAATGCTGGAGTTGTTCTGCTATTCATTGGTGTAGAGCCTTGAAGATTTTGAGCCAGTATCCATGAACTTCATCGGGACCTGGGAATTTCCAGTTGGCATTTTCTTTATTTGGTGTGATTAAGTCTGTCGTGATCTCGGTGATTCTTTGTCGTCTTTTAATTAGTATTATTGTCCTTTGTTGAAGGGTGTTATTTCTCTTTCTATCTTGTAATGGTATTCACGAATATGGATCATAGCAATACTTTCATTATGAAACCATGGACGCTAATATTCCTACTTTTTTTGGCGTTTGAACCCACCGAGACAGCCCGGAAAAAAAAACACGTAAATAACCTTTTATGGTCACAGGGAGCATTTTGGTTACAAACTATCATGATAACAAAGGGTATAGTAAATAATAAGTTAAAATACCGATATAGTATATATATATATATATATATATATATATATATATATATATATATATATATATATATCTATATATATATATATATATATATATATATATATATATACATATATATATATATATATATATATATATATATATATATATATATATATATATATATTATATATATATATATATATGTGTGTGTGTGTGTGTGTGTGTGTGTATATATATATTATATATATATATATAATATATATATATATATATATATATATATATGAATAACTTGATCACGAAGTATATAAAATGTGATGCTATATATTTAAATTGTTGTTTGCCACGAAGGAAAAAAAATGAAAAAGAGATAGCCGAGTACTTTCGGTCCGGTTCGGACCCTTTACTGAAGGCAAACTGATTCTACAGAGGACAACATAGTCAAAAGAAGGTTAATTAATACAAACTGACACTACAAGATTAGCAATAAGGGCGATTTTCACTCTACAGAAAGGAGGAGCCGCCTGAGGGTAGCCACACCTTGAAGGATACATGCAGTAACATGTGATTCTTCAGAAAACAGTACATTTTGAAAAACACGGAAGCATATCAGTTTAATATCAGGAATTTTACACAAATTTTTCCAAAAAAATATTTATTAATGAAAAGACGAAAGAAAATATACATATATATCGAGCAAGAGAAAGAGGGAGAGAGGAATATAGAACCAGAGAGAGAGAGAGAGAGAGACAGACAGAGAGAGAGAGAGAGACAGAGGGAGAGACAGAGAAAGAAAGAAATAACTATATACATATGGGACTAATTTATTAGTTGTTCCATTT
>NC_061092.1:67314461-67319461 GCF_015104395.2 Macrobrachium nipponense
GCATATGGCTCAAAGGAACACGGAGATATGGTGAGAGACCTTCGAGGTCTTTATAAACTACGGAAAGGCACTAATAGCCTTGTAGAACATAGTTCAAAGCTGTTTGACGCAGTGGCAGATTGGGTAGGAAAATTGAAAACATCTACATGGGTTACAGGGGATAATCTTCCTCTACATAATGTTCATAAACTGATCTATTTTTCCCTGCTCTTACACGAGGTACCTGATGCAATAGTGGATAGCTTTGATGAAAAGGTTGAGCCTACCTCAGACGAAGAATTACTTTATACCCAAATAGATTAACACAGGTCTAAATGTCCCACTGTAGATAGCACAATTTTTAACGGGACAGGCCCGAGGGATAGAGTACAGAGAGACACGGAACTTTCTCCTCATCGTCTGCGTACAAAAGTTGAGTATAACAAAAGATCGATCGATCAAAAGCAACAGCAGTTGCGTTGTTTCAACTGCAATAAACCAGGACATCCAAAGAAATTGTGTAGGGTTAAATATTGTGGAATGTGTAAAAGTACTGAGCATTATTGGCAGTCTTGTCCGTTTCAGATACGGAGAGATGCGAGGCCTGCACCTCAAGGTTCTAGTAATTATAATGTGAGAACTTCCCAGGCAGGTCAAACCAGACGGCAAAGGGATCGGCGAAATTTTTGGAAGGCCGATCAACAAAAAGGGTACAGGTGATTGGTACATGCCATTGTGGTCTCATGGGGGACGCCCTAGAGCCCAAGCCTATAGTCTATGGAACAGTAGGGGATGTGGATATCCCAATTTTCATAGACACCGGGGCATCAATAAATCTAATGGACTATAATTTGTATCAATCCATGTTCTCCAATTACCCTTTGCAGCCCTCTACGGGGACGGTGTGTGATGTGCAAGCCCATAGATAAAACACCCTGGGTTGTGTACAAATAAGGTTTGCTCTCGGTGACAGAGTGTTAACAGAACCTTTTTTGGTAATAAAAGGAATTGCCTTAGGTAATAAAATCTTGTTGGGTCATCCTGCTTGTAGAAGACACAAGATTTCGATCCATGCGGGTGCTAATGGGATAACAATCGGGAAAATGGGTTACCTCATACCATATGAGGACGTGAATAGAATGGAGGACATGGAGGTTATTGAAAGAGGAGAGGTGCTCGGTGGTATTAATGGCGGTGATACGAGTGTTATGGGGAAAGGTAATGTTAAAACACAAGTTGGTGATCTGGGAGATGATCATGGGGGTTCTATCAGAGTTCATAGTGGTAACAATGATACTAACAATACTGGTGATGATACTAATATGGATGTTATTTCTGATACTGACAATGCTGGGGATAATACTGAGGGTGGTAATTTGTATGGGGCGGTGGCAAGGGGAGATACTAACCACAAATATAGAGGTGTTTTATTTGAAGATATTATGTTACTACCAGGTTCAAAGGTTATGGTAAAAGTTAAATTGAAGGAAATGAGAAAACCCACAGATGTGTGTGTTATTGAATACAGTGAAAAGCTCAGAGGAGTTGTTAGCACGGCATCAGTGAACAGTGTATCCAAGAATGGGTTACGTGGGTGGAGCTATTAAACTGTAATGATACAGCTAGGAGATACCAGAAAAACACATATATAGTAGACTTCCAAGATTGGAATTGTGATAGTGGTTCTGTGGCTATCATAGAAGGGAAACCTGAGTTTTCGGAGGCAGAAATACAATCAAGGAAACAAACATTCCTGGGTATCGCCGGTTTCTTCAGGAGGTTCGTAAAAGGGTTTTCTAACATAGCAGCTCCCCTAACTGATGTGTTGCGGGAAGGCGTTCAATTTCAATGGAAGGAACCCCAGGCGGAGAGTTTTCAAAAGCTTAAAGATGCGCTAATGAATCCCACGGTTTTGAAGTTTCCAGATTTTAAGGAACCTTTTACATTAGTGACTGATGCAAGCCAGGAAGGCATAGGTGTATGCCTTATGCAAAAGTTTGATGGGAAATTTCATCCTATAGCTTTTTATACCAGGAAGTTCAGGACAAAAGGCAGCAACGAGAAGTCTATGGCCACCATAGATAAGGAAGCCTTTGCAATAGTGTCGAGCTTAGTTCATTTTAAAATGTTACTGATGGGGAATAAAGTAGAAGTCCTTACAGACCACAAACCATTACTCGATCTTTTTAATAAACCCGATTTGTCTCCCAAAAGAGCTTGATGGTTTCTAACTATCAGAGATTTTGATGCAAAGCTCAAATATATAGAGGCAAATTTAATGTTGTTTGCGGATCTCTCAGCAGGAGTTTTCATGACGCGGAAGGTTTCCAAGTCGCGGAGGTCATTAACGAAGCCATACAATGGGATATACCTCTCATAGAGCTAAGGCAAGATGAAGACGAGGTTTTAGCAGATGCGAAAGCATTTCTGAGAGTGGAATTAGTCAAGAAACGTTATAGCTTGCTTTTTTTGGGTTTGGAGTTAGAAGGAAATCTGTTGGTTAGGAAAATTAAATATAAGTTGAGAACCAGTGAAAGTAAAGGAGATACGACACAGATCGTAATTCCGAAAGTCCTAATTCCAGTGGTTTTAGATATAGTTCATTGCAGGTTCGGTAGTCCTCACTTGGGAATAGAAAAAACTTATGATGAGGTTCGGGCTAAATACATTTGGAAAAATATGGGTAAAGATGTGGAAAATTTCGTAAGGAATTGTGCGGTGTGCAACGCATGTAAGCCTGCTAGGACAACGTCATGCAAATTAGGATCGTATCCTATACCGAGTAGACCTTTTCAGAGAATACATATGGACGTCTTAGGGATTTTTTGTGAGTCTAGATATGCGAACAAGTACTTGCTAGTGATAATAGATGAACTTACAAGGATAGTAGAAATTTTCCCACTTAAGCATAAAACGGCTGAAGAAGTAGCCATAGCGTTTTTCAATGGTATCATTTGCAAATATGGCTCACCCAAAGTTCTATTAACCGACAATAGGAGGGAATTTGTGAACAAAACCTTGGAATGTTTAGCTTAAGTCATGGGGATACAGAAAGTAACAATTATTCCATATAGACCCGAGGCAAATGGGTTGTGCGAACGAGCAAGCAGGAAAGTGCTCGAGGCTCTCAGGAAAACTGTAGGTGGTAATGATAAGAATTGGGACAGATATATTAATGTTGTTAGACATAGTATTAACACTATGGTTAGTGATTCAATTAAAATGTCCCCATTTGAAGCTTTGTTTGGTTGTCCAGCACGAGGCATATTTGATTTGCTAACTATGCCTCACCATGGGGAGGATACGGTCGAGGCATTGATATCCAAAGCGAGAGAGAGACACGTATGTCTCAGCCGTAATCTCGAATCCACAACCAGAGATATGGTACAGAAGAGTAATAGTAAATCATCTGATCCCAAGATCAATGTCGGAGACAAGGTATTTTTAAAACTTAACGTGAGAAATGAGTTAAATTACAAACTAGGCCCAAAGTTTGGAGGTCCTTTTAATGTCATTGAAGAGAAAATTGGAAACAAATTTGTAGTCTTAAATGAAAAAACCAGTCAGTCGAGGTTAACACATATCTCGAAATTGAAAAGAATTGGTTGTGGATGAATTAATATGATGTCGCACAATTGCATTTTTTTTTTTTTTTTTCTTGCTGTCTGTTTTTTGCGATTTGGTGACAGAATGCCTTCATATTTTTTTTTCTCTCCTTTATTTCCTTCTACAGTTTTTTTTTTCTTATTAGGCGTAAGATTTTGGGGTTAATATTTTACGTAGGTACATGTTGAAATACGGCAAATTTTTGCTTTAGCTGAGAAACGGGATGATTTTTTTGGCGTGGGGTCATTAATTAAATAGAGGAAATATTTATATCACCGTTGTGGTGTTATTATTAAGATGATGATTTATATATATATGGAGGTGACGTTAATCTTTGGAACACCATGGTCATGTCCTGGAGATAGTTCTGTGGAATGTGCTGAGGTAGTTTCAGTACAGAACATTTTTTTTTTTTTTGAGAATCATGAGTTTCTGGCGTTACAAGTTTGCTATGCAGCAGTTCGAAGCACCTGAAGTGTGCACAGGTGGATTTTTTGCTAATGTTGCTGTAATGAGTTCGGCTGCGGATTTTTCCCTTTTGAATTTATTACTCGGGGATTTGCACTATTTTCGTAGATGCTGATTATGGCATTTCACGGGAACATATCATGTAAGGGGATTCTTTTCTGGTCGTTTCTGGTCGATGGGATTGTTGCGGTAGCAAATTCCATAACAGTACACATTCCGTTTTGGGAAAGATTTTGAATTATATATGTTTCTTTTCTCTTATGTGCGCTGTGTAATGGGGGAAAGTTCACTTATTATTGTTGTATTATCTTATTTTTTTTTCCTTTTCCTTTTTTTTCTTTTCTTACGAGAGATGTTGTAATGAGGGTTAAGCTCTAAGTAGCAATTTTCTTTTAGATAGGAGATATGATTTGCCAGGGTATGTGAGTTGGATAGAAGGGGTGTTTGGCATTATATTTTATGGAGGCTAGTTATATAAACCATAAAGGGGTTTTTGCTGTTAGACTTATGTGTTCTCTTTTGATAGCATGTTTGTCATTTATGGGATTATTTGTGAGGATTCAGTGGGTAAAAATTATATTTGGTTTAGCGAGGAATTTTTAATATTTGACTAGTAGATTGAGTATATTAATTAATGACGGATCTGTATGGTAAAGCAATACTTTAGTTATTTTATTACCATGTAGACCTTTTAAATACGGACACACAATGACTTTGGAGAATTCCCAACTCTACGTGATGATGGCGATCGAGACGACTTCGTTCTACAGTACCAGAGGTCAAGTCGAGTCTACACACGAATGGGGTTTCTATGGACGACCTTTGCAAAGGATGAGATGTCTTCGATATACCGTCTCAGGAATACGTTCTGGGATAAATCAGGAGTCTGCAGTCTTCGATGAGGCGGGTGCGAGTAGCACTTGCATAGAAGTCACGGGATATTTTCT
>NC_061092.1:67324461-67329232 GCF_015104395.2 Macrobrachium nipponense
AAAGGTTTTAAATTCTACGAAATATCATTTCAAAAAACGAGTTATTGAAGTTGAAATACAATGACGTTTGCTTCAAAGTTGCAGGGAAATAAATATCTATAATGAATAATGCATATAAGGTACAATTCTTGTGTTCTTCACTGCATGTACCTATATTTACTCCAAATATCAGTTTCATTAAGCAGAGAGATTTTTTGTACCTAAAATTCACTTCCGGTAAATCATAAGTAGTAAGAGTTATTTTTTATCTTGTCAATTTCTATTTCGGTTTTTCTTATCGTGCCTTCAGTTCCATAATCTGTTATTCTTTGCCCTCTAACATGCGCCACATAAGTATATATGATTTCCATCCTTTCAAGCTATACATAAAGAAGGAAATTCTATTTCATGCCGCTCTCAGTCCTTGAAGTAGAATCTCAAGAGCAGGATTTTCTTTCGCGGCGGCTCATTCAATCTTGATTTGTGTCGTTTCCAGTCGGCAAAAACTTTCAGTCAAGACGTTCGGAAGTAATGTTCGGAGGCAGAAAACTTCTTCATGATTCGGCCAAATCTGGATTATGTAATTTTAATTTTTATCTTTGTTTACATTTTTTCAATCGAGTACATGAGGGGATGTTGTTAGGGAAATATGGCTGGTTAGGGTGGCTGTTGGATGATGAGGACATGGTCAATGGCTTATTGAAGACGAACAAACGAATGTTCAAAGTTTGGCAAGCAAGAAAGCAGCATGTTAAACAATTTAGGGTTTACATATATATATATATATATATATATATATATATATATATATATATATATATATATATATATATATATATATATATATATATATATATATATATATATGTATATATATATATATATATATATTATATATATATATCATATATATATAAATATGTATATATATATATATATATATATATATATATATATATATATATATATATATATATACTATAAATATACATATATATATGATTATAATCACTTTAGCACGTGATCCATTTATCACACATATCCACAGGTGAAAAATAAGAGACAGGGTGTAGGTCCTGACCGGTTTCGGCTTTATTTTCAAGCCATTGACAAGGACTGATACATAGGATTAGAATTCACGAGTATATATACTACAAAGACAGTACTGACGAACATACACACAACAGTTTGAGACTGCAGATCCACTCATAGGCAGGTGTCAAGGTAGGAGTGGCTTTCAAAAATCATTAGGCTAAAATTTACAATAAATTCTCAAGGGATACTACCGCTTAGGGTACAAGTCCACACCTGACAGGTGTCAGGGAGGCGGGGTTGAACATCGCATTACCCACTACTGCCCCCTTTACTGTGTTTACAAATAGAACTAATCCTATTTTTCATATATCTCTACAGCCAACCTTAAAATTTAAACAGTTTACAAATTTCTTTTGATATTAAAGGATCAAGTTTATACATTCCTTGACTGATGTTCATATTATTGTTGTAACTTTCTTTTATAAAACTTGATTCAATGATATTCCTTTCCAATGCATTATTAGAACACACCAGCTTTTTTGTTTCCCCTTCCCAGTTATAGCATGATTGTTCACTAATATACAAATATACCACTATTTCCCTGTGCATATCTCACACATTGTTTATGTTGTTCTATTCTTTTTTCCAGTGCTTTCCCCGTTTGACCAATGTAAAAGTTGTCACAAGACTTACACGGCCTTTACACGATTTTATATACACATCCTTTAGCATTGTCGGGGGAGTTCTTAATAAGTACTGTTTCATTGTTTTATTGTTTTTAAAAACTACATTAACACCAAAATTCTTCAGGAGATGTGGGATATCTTTCATATTACTATTATAAGGTAGTGCAAGCAAATTTTTGTTGTTGTAAGGTTCTTTTTGATTTTGATACATGGTCTTTTTTTGCGCTTTTAATGCATTGTTTAGTACATTATCTGGATATTTCAGTTTCTTGCCTATATTCTGAATCTTATCTATTCCTCATCTATATATTCTGGGCTACATACCCGTAGTGCTCTTAAAACATAGAAGCAAACACTGATCTTTTGAACCTTATTGTTTTGTCCCAGAATAGAAAAAAATGTACATAGGAAGAAATATTAGTAGGTTTTCTGTAAACACTATACTTAAACCACTACTATTTCTCCGTATGAGGACATCCAAAAAGGGTAGGCATTCATCTTTTTCTATTTCCATAGTAAATTTAATTGATGGTACTAATTGATTTAATCTGGCAAAAAGTTATTTACGTCTTCATTCCCTGGCCACACACAATTGATGTCGTCAACATATCTAAACCAAGGTACATTGCGTGGAATTATATTATTTAAAATTTTCTTTTCAAAAAATTATCCATATAATTATTCTTAGCACTGGGGACAGAGGGTTTCCCATTGCCATACCAAAATTTTGTGAGTAGAATTTTCCGTTGAATTCAAATTTACAGTCTTTAACACATAATTTTATTAGTTCAATTAAGGTGCTTTTAGAAAATGGAATATCCAGTTGTTGTTTTCTAATAATTCCGATAAAAACTCCAATAAATCATCAATAGGCACTTTTGTGAACAGAGATACTACATCGAAGCTCACAAGTCTCGATTCACTATTAACTTTTACACTATTTAGTTTATCTATCAGGTCCACATTATTCTTAATATTGGCATTAGAGATGTTACCTACCAATGGGTTAAGGATATCCACTAAATATTTTGCTAATTTATAAGATGCGGAACCCACTGAGCTGATAATTGGTCTGGCAGGTAAGTTTGCTTTATGGGTTTTTTATCGTACCATACATATACGGTAGCGATGGGGAGGTCACACACACCTTCTTTATAAAACTTTCGTTGCCTTTTAACAGATTTTTCACTTTTTTATTAAAACCACTATTCACACTTTCTATCGGGTTCTTTTTTAATTCTTTATAAGTGCTATTATCACCCAAAAGACTTTCCATTTTTTCTATGTATTCATTTTTGTTTAAAATTACTATGGCACCTGATTTATCTGCTTTTGTCATGTGTATATCTTTATCTTTTTTCAGTTCATTGATGGCATTCATAAATCTTTTGGGTACGTTTGTGGTGTCTGACTTTTTTCATGCTTCCATAAATCACTCCCTTAATTATGTTGATATCTTCACTAGTTAAATCACTATATTTTTCTAAGTTGCACAATCCTTTAGTAATTTCTACACTGTTTATACTTCCCGTTGATAGAGCAAAATTTAAACCATAGCCTAAAGCACTGGTTACATTACTATCCAGATGCTTGTTTGATAAGTTGACGACACATTCATGATGGCGTTGGTAGTCCAGGGGCTTCTTTCGATCAGGAGTTTCATTTGTTGTTATGTTTACGTTTAAGCTTCTGATACACTTTCTTCCTCATATTCAAATAACAATATTCTGCAGAGAATCTTTCCAATCCGATGGTATTGGAAGCTTCAAAAATGACGTCTTTTTCTCGATAAATCTTCAAAATTCTTTTTAGTTTCCAATGTCTTAATGCTGATATGTTTGTCCAAAATAGATCGTTGTATTTCACCGAACGGTTGGTCTTCTAATTTTGACAAGGACTTGGTTATCATTGATCTTGGTATCTTCCAGACGTGGAGTTTGCCATTGTCCTTCAAGAGGAGACCCTTAAAGTCATATGAAGACGTTGTTAGGGATATTAGGTTGTAATTTGTTAGGCTATTCTTTCTTTTTGTTTACCGCCTCTTTTCTGGAACCCCTCAATCTTTTGGTATATGTGTGTTGATATCTATCTTTAATTGTGTAGTTGTTTCTTTTTACAGGGGATTAATTAAGAGTGAGAGTTATTCATAGTTATTTTGTATTGCAGTAGAGGATCAGGTGTTATTTTTGTTCTGATAATTATGTATTAAAATTAAGGTTTTTTTCTTAGTATTTTCTTGCCCCCTTGAATTGATTTTGCACACGGTATTGAAGATAGATACTATTCCACCCATTGTGTATTTAGTATTGTGTATCGTGAATACTATTGTTTGAATAAGTTGAAATTGTGTATAGCGTGGTGGTGAATCCAGCCATCACAAAGTGGCGACCGTTTCAACAGATCTATTCACTGGTGTATATACAAAATTAATTCTTGTGGTTGTGTTTTTCAGGCTTCATATTTTACCTCCTTGTGTTTTTATTGTATGAATTCAGTGTTTTTGTTGTGGCTAAATAGTAGTCATTATGTGGTCGTTAACTTATTAGGACTCCTTAATGGAGAGGGGTGGCAAGAGAGGCTTGCAGAGTTGAATAGGGAGGCGTTGGAATTTGTAGCGCAGCATTTTGAATTGGAATATGAGGTGTCCAGAAGAAAGGGTGTATTGCTATAACAAATTTATGAATATATAAAAACTATAAAGACAGGTGGGGAACAAGAAGTGAAACCTGATAAAGGAGTGTTGTCAGTAGAAATTTTGGATAGGCAAATTGCTTTGGGGGAGATGGAATTTGACATGGGCAAATTTAAGGCAGAGGAAAGAGAAAAAGGAGAGACAGCATGAGATTACCATGAGAGTGCTGGTCCTTCTTCTTCCCCAAATATGTAGATCTATAATGCCTGCTGTTAATTTAGCGCATGCTCTCAAATTTGTACCTAGATTGTGAGGAAAATAATTTAGCCGAGTTTTTTGCATCATTTGAAAGAATAGTAGCTAGGTTGGAGTGGCCCAAGGAATATTGGACCACTCTTATTTAAAGTAAATTGGTTGGAAGTGCCCAAAAAGTGTATGT
>NC_061092.1:67329732-67371008 GCF_015104395.2 Macrobrachium nipponense
AACAGGAACATAGGTCGCATGAGTCGAGGGCTAAGAGGGTGTTCCATCACTGCTAGGTACTTAACTTTAGTCAATACACGATAACCTTAGACTGTAGAGGGATTCTTTGGGTGTTATAAAGATAACTTTCCCTTTAATATGACATAAAGGTATTAAAAGCTTGGCGGATAAAATACAAAGGCAGCCTAAAAGCCGTTGGCACTTCACTTCTGTTCCTTATTGTCAGCATTCAAAATACGGACCATGTATAACTAACAGTTGACTTATTGAGATCTGATTTCAAGCCCTTTCCTTGTAAATGTATCACTTCTATTCACACGGTTTCAAAACAACAAAGGTTATAGTACCATATGTCAATTCATCGAAGAGTTCCCAGAAAACCTCTTCAAACGAGGAAGGTAATTATTTTTATCTACTATGAGATTCAGGGCTTCTGTAACACGGTTTTTTGGCAATAACTGTTTATCTTTGCATTTCATAGATATAACGCTTATTCAGAATACACATTATATCTACACAAATTTTGACTGCATTCTGCATTACGTAGGTTGAATAAATTTGGTACTTATAATGTAAAAGTTACTTTTTTTTGAAAACGGGCCAACTTACTCAGAGATAAGATTTCGAACGCACTCGTTACGTAACTTATGACAGCATTTCTTCCCTATTTCTCGATGGATGATTGGCTATACGTAACTAAGGCCATGCCTCTGGTAACAATGACAAAAATTTAAATACAAACAGAGCAGTACAACTTTATGAACTCTGAATCCTCTCCACTGATAATTGTCATAATGAACATACCAACAAAATATGTTAATAAATACAAAAACACTTCGATTATTAGTCTAACTCCCAAAATAAGTGTCCTAAGAAATTATAATCTACTTTATAGGTCACAATCAGATTGACAAGATGTAGGGAATAGTTGGTAATTTTCAAAGACATAGTAGACACGCTTGATTTTGATAACTGTTGTATCCAATGTCTAAGCAATTTTTATTTATCGGCTATCTACCTATTTACAAAAAAAAAAAAAAAAAAAAAAAAAAAAAAAAAAAAAAAAAAAAAAAAAAAAAAAGACGGTTACCGTTATTTTGGCTTTAAACCTTCACCAATAATTTATCGTCAGATTGATGACTTCATGAGGCTCCACCCACTTTGGCCTCTTTATTTATAATTCCAGGATAACAATGAAGGCTATCATGGACATTGTTGTATTAGAAAATCTAACTTCTGCTATAAAAACTCATTTCTCGAGTAGTTGTAAGAAGTGCTAAATGATCCTCAGGGATCCCAGCAGTTGGCCTAAACGTTTAATTCATGTATATTGCTGCTATTACTAATTTTGCGGCACTACTGCTACAGAAGTATTACTACGCTAGCACAGATACCCAACCCACATCTATGTATCGTTCCTCCATTCATAAAGTCTATATCCAACATGGTCGTACAGACTAAAGAAGAAGAAAAAAAATTATATCGGATGATCCGTTGGTCTGCTGGAGATTTTAGCACATATAAACTTTGTATTTTACTTTGGATAAAAATCTTATTTTAACAAAAAAAAAAATAGTTATATAAGGACTGTTTACATACAATCTCTCCCTTTCTCTTTCTCTCTTGGTGGCATAGTGAATAGTTAATGGAAATGTTCAAAATCCTGAATGACATTACAAGTATTATAATCACGTTACGCTAAATACAAATCAGACCATAAACATTGGATTTAAACTAGAAGCTGAATAATTACCTATTCAGGCTATAGTAAGTATGGCCACGGGCTTGCTCTTGACTGTATAAAGTTGCAAGTCGTAAGACAAATGCAGTTTTGCAACCACGGGGACAATTCCAAATCCTGTTAGCCATTCTTGACTACTATGGGTTTCAGAGCCGATGGAATAAGGTGAATGGGTTTCTGTCTGGTGGATGGGCGGGGCAACATTTTGTAAAACGATGTTCACCTTGCTTACATAATGAATGTTTTTCGACTCTTGGCTCGCAATCATTGGCCATGGCGTCGGCTAGATCATTTTTACTCTATAAAAATAAAAACTATCGGGTTTAGGTTATTGATAATGCTGCCAAATTTGTGTGTAGTTGTAAAATATACATATGTCAACTTTCAGCTACATCCGATGCTTTGATAAGGGGCAAAATCCAAAAAACCGTGTTACAGAGGCCCTGAATTTCATAGTAGGTATCTGTATATTCGAGCCTTGCGGCAGGCACCCCTTTATGAGAAATTGCGTGGAATACAAATGTTTAACTAAGGAAATTTCTTAAATACGATTACAAATATTTTAAAAGTCTGAATGAACGAAAAACTTCTTGCTATAAATGGATCCATGCGGAATTGTTATATTATGATATGAAAAAAGACCCTGTAACCAATAAAAAAAAAAGAGAAGTGAAATGAGTCTCTATATGTAGCATGATGTAGAGTAATCTGTCCTACTATCTACCCTTATTTCAGCCTAGAACAGATGATATTTCAATACCCTCTCCTTGCTAACCTTAGGTTAGAACTACTATGTATGCATTTCAGGGACCGCGAGCCATCGTTTTCCTTAGATACCTTTCAAACTAATTATTTGATCGAAATGGTACTTCAACACAATGTACAAGACACATCACCCTAATTTTTGGTAATATAGTGCATCGTCAAATGGTGTTAGTTATGGCGTTTACTCTTGACTTATAGGGTTTTGCCATGCTTTGCTAATCTATGCTTTCGAATGTGCTTTACTCCCATACGGTTCCTCCCTACCTCCCTCCCTCCCTCACCCATTCACTACTTATTCTTCCCTAAACCCATTTCCCTGGCCTTCCCGTCTTCTTCCCCTTCTTTTCCTGCCTCTTATATTATATATTAAGGAAACTTGAATGCAATAAACATGTTGGTTTTTGTAGAATCTGTGCTCATTTAATTATTGTTATTGTATTTTCTTAAATTAAATAAATGTGAGTAGGCTAAAGAGGGTATGGCCGTCACCCTGTTCACCAAGGCCTTTTCACTTCCCCTAAATGCTCAGCAGGATAAAAATAGAAAATGGGTATAATTTGGGGAAACTACTATCATAATATCATTGTATATCTGTGTTTCTCTATTCATATCAGACTACAGTTTCGTTTATACTAATCTAACGCCAGTAATAAGGATGTAATTCTTGTACCGTACTGAGTTTAAGGAATGAATTAGGTTTCATGCCTCTTGAATTATATTACTTATCATGAATGTAAGTGTTAGTTAGCTATTACCTTATTTTCAGGCATTTAACATACAGGTTGTTTTTTTTTTTTTTATAAAGAAGATATCCAGTTTTTGCCTCATTCATAATCAGTTAAGAAATCAATTTTCTTATGTCTTTCTCAGGTTTGTATCTATCTTGCAGCATCGCAAACTGTCATAATTGAAGAGTCGCTCGATTTTTATTCCTTGACGGCAACAAATCCAAAATGCTGGTGATATATATTTATCAATAAATTTCATCACTTATATAATCTGAATATACTCGTTGCTTATGAATTTGAACGTTTTTTAATTAGTATGTATAAATGAAAATGAATATGTTGTTTGATTTAAACACTTTCCCAAGTGGCATTTTGTTTCATTTATAGACTATATTTGTAAGTATATTTTTAGCCATCAACGCAACATACATATGGCATTATGCAGTGCTATATATGCTCAATAACTATTGAGGAATTCTCAAGTCTACCTTAGTTCACATGTGCGTCTTAAAGAATAAAGGAGATGTTTACTTTCTTATTAGTCCGTGACAATCCGGTATCCAAAATTAAATCATACAGTTTAACCGACAACCCAGTATATAAATCAACACCACTATTTAGAGTGGTAAAGGAATTATGAAGTCGGTCTCTCTCTCTCTCTCTCTCTCTCTCTCTCTCTCTCTCTCTAGCGTTTATTAAGTATTGTCATAGGTTGAAAAGAGATGAACACAATTGAGAATATCACAGGAACTTTATCCCCAATCTTCGTCACTATCAAGGAACGAATCCTCCTCGGCCGACAGACAACTCCTTATCATTACGATATTACTGGCACCCCAAGGATACTATAAACAGAGTACATTGGGAAAGATTAGCCTTTATCATGATCATGTCAATGCTCCGTATCCTCTTCATATGAACTCTCCAATTGTCTGCTGGTATTGAAAAATATCATGGAAAACGGTATTTCATTCCATATTGTAAATTACATAGAGGTATTGGGGTGAGGGAGGAGGGTGAGAAAAACAGCAATAAAGAAAGAGTGACAGAAAGGGAGGGAAGGAGAGGGAAGGGATGGGGATAGCAGACGTTAGGATGTGTAAATGACTCCTGCTGACTTATACAACTTCACCTTTAAAAGCCACAAGTAGACGTCTTAACTAACATCATTTGACAATGCATTATATTACCAAAAAGTAGGGCAAGGTGTCTTGTACACTGCGTTAAAGTACTATTTCGATCAAATGATTAGTTTGAAAGATATTTGACAAAAACAATGCCTCGCAGTTCCTGAAATGCATAGTAAGGTGGTTCGAAGAAAATATCCCTTATTATAACATTCATTTTTTCCAAACTGAGAGGTGAACTTCGTCAGTTTGTTTACTTTTTATGTGGTGGGTTTGTTGACGTCTCAATTCTGAAATGGAAGATAGGAAAAAATTCTATCAATTTTGTTTGATTTTATTGTATTTATTTGTTTATTATCATAATTATTTTTCTTTATGAAGCCTCCCTGCCTATTATACAGTAGAATAACGTTTTTTTCTTAAAGTGCACCTAATCACCTAAAAATAGTTTTCCATGAAAAGAAAAATTATTATTAAGTGTCTGGATATACAATTTCTAATATTCTTCATCTTAACATGGTGCATACATTGATTAAAGTCGGTTGTTTTTTTTTTAAATTGGAGCATTGATATTTTGCTTTAAATTTGGGTATCTAGTGTAGTTCTATGGACATGAATTATAGTATGAATATAAGAAAAGAACTATATATAATATATATATATATATATATATATATATATATATATATATATATATATATATATTATATATATACATATTAAATTATATTAGTATGTCAGATAAAATGAAAATGAGATATCGTGCAGGAATTACGAGAGTTACAAATGTAAATGATGATGAAGGGGGAGATGGAGATGACTTCTATGTCATTCTAACCACACAGGAGACCACAGATCGTGTCAATCTGGCTTATGGGCACACCAGAAGATTTGGAGCACCAAGACCTACTTCCTTTCTTTATTTACATTTTCATCTGAAAACCCTTATGGATAAAGTCAACGGACTATAAACCCATGGGGGCACAAAAGGGAGATCAGCTTGCAGAAAGAGAAAAGAATGTAGGAAAAGGAGACAAATAGGAAGGAATAAAAAAAGACAAATAAACATGGATTAAAGAGACATCAGCAGACAGTAGGAGTGAATTTGCTCCTCGATTAAACCTATAGAGGTCAGAAGATTCCGCAACTGTACTGGGTAAACTATCCTACATCTTAGTTGTAGACATAAAATTCCTAGAAAGCTGAGTAGTATTAAACCTGACAATAGAAAATGATGGACCACATACAGCAGCTGCCAGCTTAGCTTTGCAAGCAAAAATTGTATAATTTACAGGTAAAGAAGGGCTTAGAAGATGTTTGCCATTGTAGTACATTTTATTTAACATAATGAACATGAAGCGTTGGCAAAATAAACTTAACTGATGACATACCTCTTTAAGAGTTTGAGACGAGAGGAAGTACCCGGATACAACACTGATAAAAGTACCCGAACAAGCAAGAGGCAAAAAGCCTGAAAACTTGTATATTTATATGATGGTTTCATCATGAAACATTTTAAAACGTGTCCAAAAGACACCAAGATTTTTAGAAATAAAAGAAGATACGATTTATATTTGCTTCTCAAAAATATATCTTGTCAAAATTTATACATTAATTCTTAAAAGAACCAATGACATTCAAAGCAGTATCTTATAATTAAAAATCACGATGCCAAAGTAAAAAATGTTTCGGGTCGACCCACTTTCATAATTTGAGTTTTAGAAGGGTTAAGTTTTATGCCGAAAAATCCGCTTCACTCATGAAGGCGTGCCAGATCTCTGTTCAAAGATTCTGCCACTAGACTTCGAAGATGCGGAGAAGGAACAGCAACTAGAAGAGTAGCATCATTGGTAAATGTATAGATCTAAGAATTCCGAATAATTTATGCTTGTAGATAAGTCCTTTGTGTTTCACACAGTCAAAGGCTCCACTATAATCTAAACAGATCATGCATGTCATGGTTTCCCTTTCTTAGAGGGATCCTAGACTGTCAACTGTTTTGATGAAATAATTAGCTTGTCTATAATTTGCATAAGTTGCATAGTCGACGATCAAATTTCGATGCAGTCTGTAGATTTGTCTCATTTTGAGGGAAAAATCTGAGAAGCTGAGACATTGAATATATACATATATATATATATATATATATATATATATATATATATATATATATATATATATATATATATATATATATATATATATGTATATATATTTGTAATAACTTGATCACGAAGTATATAAACGTGATGCTATGTATAAATAAAGGTTTTTTGCCACGAAGGAAAGAATGAAAAAGCGAGATAGCCGAGTACTTTCGGTCCTGTTCGGACCTTTTACTGAAGGCTTTGGGGTGCCTTTCTTCATTTGTAACAAACCCTCAGCTTTATCAATAGCGTCATCCCTATATAAGTTTGAAAAATACTGTGACCTACCACAAAATCATTTATACATTATCAAAGGCATGACATATAGTGTTATGCATGCCTATCATGAAAATAACTTCCTCGCTCGCTACAGAAAAAGTTGAAAAGAATTGAAGAATGATAATAGCTTACACATTTACCAAGGCTGATAAAATCCACTAGTTTAGTGGTTCTTTTGACAAACTGACTACATATCACGCATGATACTTTACTAGAGGATGAAATAATTTACAAAAAACTCGCAAAAAATCCGTTGGTGGACCAAGTAATAAAAAACTTTAATATCAATATCAAACAAATTCTTAAAAATAAAAAAGAACTTTTGTGTAAGTTAACTGTAAAGTGTCCCTCATTACCTTATTTATATGGCCTAGTCAAAACTCATAAGGAAAACAAACCTATGCGCCCAATTATTAGTACTGTAGGATCAACTGCTTATAAACTATCTAAATATCTTACTAAACTGTTATCCCCGCTACTAGGAACTGTATCTAATTCACACATCCGGAATTCTCTTGATCTTGTGGAAAAATTAAATAACATTGTACTAAACCCTAGCGATATCTTTGTCAGTTTTGATGTATGTTCTTTGTTTACAAAAGTCCCTATTAACTCTGTGCTAGAATATTTAAGTGATGAACTTGTACTGCATGAATTGCCTATGTCCGTTAGTCACATAATTTCCTTGATTAAGTTATGTATTTGTGATTGCAGATTTATTTTTAATGGAGAATATTGCCAACAAATATTTGGTATGGCCATGGGTAACCCTTTATCACCTCTCCTTTCAAACTTATATATGGAATTTTTTGAGAGACAACACCTCCCGAATATCACACTTGTCCCCTTAAAATGGTACCGATATGTCGAAGATATCTTAGTAGCCTTACCTGTTGGTATCGATGTAAATGATTTACAGTCTAAATTGAATAATTTAGTGCCATCCATAAAATTCACTGTTGAATTCGAAAATAACAATGTCATCCCTTTCCTAGATGTATTAATACATAGAGATCTTTCCAATGCAAATTCATTATTTATAGAAAACCCACAAATAATTTAACATATGTACATTTTTATTCAGGCCACCATCTTAATATTAAAATTTAAATTTTTTCTTCTATGTTCCTACGCGCTTTGCGTATCATGAGTCCACAATATCTTGACCAAGAAATAGAATACATAAAAAAGATAGGAAACGATCTCTGCTACCCACCTCATTTAATTGATTTATGTATCAAAAAGCTCAACAAAAAAGTTTTATAGTGTTGCTATTAATGAAAAAGAAATGCCTAGAAATGTACTTAGCTTACCTTATTTTCGTGGATTTGAAACCATGAAATCAATATTTAAATTGTTTAATGTTAATGTATTGTTCTCTTATAACAATACCATTAAAGATATGCTAATTTAGAATAGTCCCGTAACAAATAACAACATTATTTACAAAATTCCTTGTAAGGATTGCCCATCGTTTTACGTTGGTCAGTCTAGTAAAAATTTATGTGTTCGGATTAAGCAGCATATGTATTCAGTTAGAACAGCCCAGACTTCAAATGCACTGTTTATCCATCTGAGTGAAAAATCTCATTGTATTAATTGGGGTGATACCTCGGTAATTGCTAGATCTAATGATTATGTTTCAAGAAATTTACTGGAATCGGCAATTATACAAATCACTAATAAAGATAACCTAAATCTTAGTCTAGGAATGTACCATTTGGACCCATATATTTGTAAGATGTTTATGAAGGACCTTAAAATAAATGAACAACTAATAAATTAGTCCCACATGTATATAGTTATTATTTCTTTCTTTCTCTGTCTCTCTCTCTGTCTCTGTCTCTCTCTCTGTCTGTCTCTCTCTCTCTCTCTCTCTGGTTTGATATTCTCTCTCCCTCTTTCTCTTGCTCGATATATATATGTATATTTTCTTTCGTCTTTTCATTAATAATATTTTTTTGGAAAAATTTGTGTAAAATTCCTGATATTAAATTGTATATGCTTCCGTGTTTTTTCAAAATGTACTGTTTTCTGGAAGAATCACATGTTTACTGCATGTATCCTTCAAGGTGTGGCTACCCTCAGGCGGCTCCTCCTTTCTGTAGAGTGAAAATCGCCCTTATTGCTAATCTTGTAGTGTCAGTTTGTATATTAAGCCTTCTTTTGACTATGTTATCCTCTGTAGAATCAGTTTGCCTTCAGTAAAGGGTCCGAACCGGACCGAAAGTACTCGGCTCTCTCTTTTTCATTTTTTCCTTCGTGGCAAACAACCTTTATTTAAATATAGCATCACATTTTATATACTTCGCCCCCGATCAAGGTTATTCATATATATATATATATATATATATATATATATATATATATATAATATATATATATATATATATATATATATAAGATATATATATATATATATATATATACACACACACACACAACACACACATATATATATATATATATATATATATATATATATATATATATATATATATATATATATATATAGACATATATATAGTATATATATATATATATATATATATATATAATATATATATATATCGGTATTTTAAC
Organism: Macrobrachium nipponense; assembly: GCF_015104395.2. Taxonomy (NCBI): domain Eukaryota; kingdom Metazoa; phylum Arthropoda; class Malacostraca; order Decapoda; family Palaemonidae; genus Macrobrachium; species Macrobrachium nipponense. Next base: position 67,339,103 of record NC_061092.1, read on the forward strand.
TTATTATTTACTTATACCCTTTGTTATCATGATAGTTTGTAACCAAAATGCTCCCGGTGACCATAAAAGGTTATTTACGTGTTTTTTTTTTTCCGGGCTGTCTCGGTGGGTTCAAACGCCAAAAAAAGTAGGAATATTAGCGTCCATGGTTTCATAATGAAAGTATTGCTATGATCCATATTCGTGAATGCCATTACAAGATAGAAAGAGAAATAACACCCTGCAACAAAGGACAATAATACTAATTAAAAGACGATACCACAGGAGACGACAGGAATGATGAGCTGCCAAACGACGACACATGCAGAAATAGTGAAGAAGTAACAGAGAGGACGGAATGGTTTGAAAAGACCAGACAATAAATGGAGATAGATACAGAAAGAACAAAGCTTTCCTTTGTGAAAGCCTACAAAACACACGCACAAAATTAAAGTAAATTCAATGAAATAATTAGCATAATACATACTACCAGTATCACAGAAACAAATACCCTGGCATATGCAGTAGAAGAACTCATGGAGATACAAATACCAACACCACCATCACAACCAACCCAACAGAAACCAAAACAGCAACTGCCTTGGAAAAGGCGCATGGAAAAGCAAATCATGGTGATGAGATCTGACTTGTATAAACTGAAAGAGATGTCAGAAAAGACGCTAACTAGCAAGAAAGCAAGGGAGGAACTGAACAAGAAATACAAAGTACAGGAGAAGGGACTAAACAACACAATAGAAGAAATAAAACAGAGGCTTAAACCAAAGCACATAAGATCAACAATACATGGTCAGGAATAAAGACAACTACCAGAAAATTCCTGCAGCCAAACCAAGTAAGAGACTTTGGGAAAACATGGAGAAATCCAATATCACACAACAAATATGCAACAAGGCTCCAGGAAGAGAAGGCAGAAGAAATGGGGAGAATAAAACAAAGAATCACCGAGATCACGACAGACTTAATCACACCAAATAAAGAAAATGCCAACTGGAAATTCCCAGGTCCCGATGAAGTTCATGGATACTGGCTCAAAATCTTCAAGGCTCTACACCAATGAATAGCAGAACAACTCCAGCATTGTATCACAAACCATCATGCGCCCAAATGGATGACCACAGAAAGAACATCCTTAATACAAAAAGAGAAGAGTAAGGGAAATATAGCCAGTAACTACAGGCCTATAACTGCCTACCAATAGTGTGGAAGTTACAACAGATATCATCAGTGACAGGGTATACAACTACCTAAAGGATGCAAAAGCCATCCTCCATCAACAATGAAGAACAATAAGAGAAGAAAAACCAACATAAGCAGGGATTGATTACAGGAAAACCTTCGACATGTTACCACACACGTTGCTAATAGAATGCCTGAAAATATATGGGCAAGAGGAAAACACCATCAGCTTCGGAATACAATACTTATAAGCTCTGGAATAAGACAAGCAGAGGTTTACATCAGGAGAGAGATCTTTCAGATAGACTCACTGTCCTCACTACTTTTTATAGTAGCCATCATAACCAAGACAAAAGTACTGCACAAGATGGATGCTGGTAACCAACTCAATAAAGTAGGCACCAGATTTAATCATCTGGTGTTCATGGACGACGTCAAGCTGTATGGTAAGAACATCAAGGAAATAGATACCCCAATCCAGATTATAAGGATTGTATCTGGGGATATCAGGATGGAGTTTAGAATATAAAAATGTGCAAAAAGGCAAATTGACAAGGACTGAAAAGCTAGAGCTACCAGATGGGAACAACATCAAACACATAAATGAGATATGATACAAATACCTGGGAATAATAGAAGGAGGGGATATAAAACACCAAGCTATGAAGGACATGATCAGAAAAAAAATGTAAACAGAGACTTGAGGCTATGCTCAAGTCAAAGCCCAACGCTGGAAATATGATGAAAGCCATAAACTCATGGGCAGTACCAGTAATCAGATACAGCACAGGAGTAGTGGAGTGGACGAAGGTTGAACTCCACAGCATAGACCAGAAAACTAGGAAGCACATGATAGTACACAAAGCACTACACCCAAGAGCCAATACAGACAGTCTATACTACATAACGCAAAAGGAAGGAGGGAGAGAACTACTAAGCATAGAGGACTGTTCCAACATCGAGGGCAGAGCACTGGGGCAATATCTGAAAACCAATGAAAACTAATGGTGCAGAAGTGCTTGGGAAGAAGAACTGATAGAACAAGAAGAAAACCTAGAAATATATAGAGACAGTAGAAAGAAAAACAGAACAAAAGAATGGCACAACAAATCAATGCTCGGACAGTACATGAGACAGACTAAAGAATTGGCCTGCGCTTAAACTTGGCAATGGCTACAGAGGAAAAACTTAAGAAGGAAACAGAAGGAATTACAACAACATCACAAGATCAGTCCCTAAGAACCGGATATATTCAAGGAAGAGTAGAAGGAAATAGCATCTAATCCATATGCAGGAAGTGCAATATGAAAAATGAGACCACACACCACTAAGCAAGTGAAGGTTCGTCACTTGTACAGAGCCATTACAAAAAGAGGCATGATTCAGAAGCAAAAAACCTCCACTTGAGCCTGTGGAGGATACACCAGTTACTTTGCAGTAAAAAGTGATACGAGCACCAACCTGAAGGAGTGATAGAAAAAGATCAGGCAAAGATCCTCTATAGACAATGGTATCAGAACAGATGGGGCGATACAAACGAATAGGCCAGACATGACACTGATTGACAAAACCAAGAAGAAAGTATCACTAATCGATGTTGCAATATCATAGAACACCAGAATAGATGAGAAAGGAGGAGAGAGAAAAACATGATAAGTATCAAACCTGAAAACTTAAATGGGAAGGATATGGGATAGGCCAGTGGAAATTGTACCCATTAATCATAGGAATACTGGGCACGATCCCGAGACCCTTGAAAAGGAACCTGGAAAAATTCAGTGCCGAAGTAGCTCCATGACTCATGCAGAGGTGTGTGCTCCTGGAAAAAGCTCACATAGTAAAAAAAAAATGATGGAAGTAACTCAAATCCCACGCTATAAAACCACCCAGTCGAATAGGATGGCTGTGAGTGACAAAAAAAAAAGTAATAATAATGGTAATAATACTTCATGATCATGTCTGCTTTAGAGGAGACTTTTTGTTCAGATGATAATCATATAAAATCAAACACCCAATGAAGGAACATAGAAAAATTAAATACTTATATTAAAACAAAAAAATAATTTTTCACGTGTTAATGCATTTTGATTAAAGCATGTTTAAGTAAATATTACTTATTGTATACGTGTTTACTTTTGACAAAAAATGTAACTGATTTATGATCGTAGCAAACGAAACTAATACTACTGTCGATCCAAATAAAGTTTGAAGAATCCGTAGATTTATTAAATTATTCTACCCTTTCGAAGAAGTTGTGAAAGCTCTCAAGAGTTTCAAACAAATCCTAGAATACTGGGAGAAGTGACTGTAGAGTCACTACAGGCTCACTGCTGACCTACTGATCATATAAGGTTGTACTGTCACCGGGATTGAGTAACCATGCAAAATTTCAGGTCCATCAGATGAAGGGAACTGGTCGAGATTGAGTTACAAAATTTCACCCAGACAAACAGACAAACAGCTAAAAAAGCAAGGTCAATAAAAACATAAAAAAGAGTTACAAATCTTGAAGCTACCGACCATTTGGTCATACAAAATAGAGCCTTTTAAAAGCACTCTTGTTTGCAATAAAATTAACTACCAGAGTAAAAAAAAAAATTAACATAAACTTACTTTAAAGGGCAAACTTCTCTCTCTCACTCTCACTTTTTAATGGATTTCCCTATATGGAACCAATTAAGATCAATTTTCTTTTACAGGATCCATAAAACAAATGCTATATATTTAATTTTTTTAGCAATACTGTTCTTGATAAGGAATTTACCATGAAGGTGGAAACAATTGCTATTGTCAGGAAGTGAACTGCTTCAAAGATGAGCTAATGTTACGTAATATTGTTGCTAATGTACAATGTCTTAGAAATGTATTTAGAATTTAGTGGCCATAACATGGTTTTACCAAATTTTCAGTAATTTAAAGACTATTTTAACGATTTTACTTACAGGTGTGCATGAAAATTCTTTGAATCCGCAGTCACAAAAACCCTACACGGGTGACTGAATACTATGGGTATGCAATGGAGAAATTTTTTTTATACAGACTAACAAAACGAAAGTTAACTGACTATGTATTTAATGTTACAAAAATGTCGCTATTTGTATATTTTCCTAAATGATATGACTTTTATTGTGTAATTAAAGTTATATCAATTAACCAGAAAATTAATTTTCATGATTTTGCTAAGAAAATAAATATTATCAACTTTATGAGCTTTGAAAGTATGTGTCATTGTTTTAAAAATTTCATGGTAGTTGTTTTCTTCTTTTTTTCTAAACGACATCATCATTTTACAGATTTTTCTTTACCAAAACGTAATACTTTGCAATGTAACAAATGACCTTCTTCACAAAGCAGTCATTGCATCTTTTATAACATAACTAAAGTATCCTTTCTGACAGGGAAATTTAGACATATGCAGTAATATGTGTCATGTTTTATGAAAGATCATCGATACCCCCATTGAATAATTGTGTACTAATTTTTCTAACATTTCCGCAAAAGACTCAATAGTAAATGCAACTAAGTCAATAATTTTCCAAAGAAAGTGAACCAAGATCGGACAACGTCAGCGTTCCCAAGTCCAAAGGCAATTGGACTACGAAGATTCACAAAACCTGACTCAGTCAAAGGCAAAACACGTCAGCTTTATTCTAGTGAGCGTATAAACTCTTACGTATCCGTACTCGACTCTCGAAATCCCCGCTGCCATTGTAACTAAAGATTTTTCCAATAATAAACCCAGCCGCTTTTGCAACCAATCCTGATTGGATTTTATGACCATCGGCGATCCTACAGGCTTTGGTTGTTTAATTAAAATTACTAACGTTCACACAAAGCTAACCGCCACCAAAGACAGGTCATATTACAAAACGCTCCAGAATGGAATGTTAACACGAAGTTCATTATTATTTATCATGGCGGAGTAATTTTAATATCACTTATGTTTCATAGACTTTTCATGCCACAAAAATTCTTGACAGAATAAAAGAAATGTTCAAAGTCAAATCCCTGGCTGAAGCGGAACTTAACTTTGGAATCAACAACAAACAAAAGTCAAACAACGAAACGATCTTTAACCAGAGGTACAAAGGGCTTTCATTTTCGAAAATGAAAGCAAGACTGTCACGATCCAAATACAGATCAGCTTATCATATAAAAAGAAGCACCACAAAAAGTTTTCTATATTTTCATCGAGACGACACATAATCTGTTTACGTCTCAGACTCCATATATAATCCATTATATATATATATATATATATATATATATATATATATATATATATATATATATATATATATATATATATATATATGTATATATATATATATATATATATATATATATATATATATAAATATATATATATATATATATATATCAGCCAAATCACATTTCCGTGATTTTATATACATATATCGAGCTACAATGTCCTTTAATATCTAATTAGCTCTACCTCGGAATAATATATTTTCATATATGCTTAACCGAAGGGGAATTTTTTTCTCGATAATAGACTTGCCTGGACCAGGGTGCGAACCCGCCCATGGATCCTTTCAAATCCAGGAACGTCAGTGTAGCTTTTACGTACTACACCACCGCTTCACTGACGTTCCTGGATTTGAAAGGATCCATGGGTTCGTGCCCTGGTCCAGGCAAGTCAATTATCGAGAAAAAAATTCCCCCTTCGGTTAATCATATATGAAAATATATTAATTCCGAGGTAGAGCGAATTAGATATCAAAGGACATTGTAGCTCGATATATATATATAATATATATATATATATATATATATATATATATATATATATATATATATATATATATAGCTGCAATGTCCTTTAATATCTAATTCGCTTTACCTCGGAATTAATATATTTATGTATATATGAACAACGTTTTGGAGGTGCAACTGCTAAGTAAAACTGCACATTTCACGTGTTTCCATTAAAATTTATTCAAACAAGAGAGAGAGAGAGAGAGAGAAGAGAGAGAGAGAGAGAGAGAGCGAGCGAGAGAGAGAGAGAGAGAGAGAGAGAGAGAGAGAGAGAGAGAGAGAGAGTCGACGTAGATCATATACTCACCTAGAAATCAAAGGAGTTGGGGATTGACAATTTTCTTTGAGTGAGAGAGAGATAGAGATGAATTAAGCATAAATATTTTTGACAATTATCTGCTGCTCTAAACATTCTTGTGGAATTGGTTGGTCTGGTTAATAACTATCAGGATAACCTTCGACAATAACAGAAGGGTCGGGAACATCAGTGTTCTTCTGAGAGAGGAGGTCAAAACGACAGGTGTAGAGAGAGGGATTTGTTTGTGCCGAGCTTTTCTTTATTATAGGAGTAATTTATAATGGATTTTGTGTTACATATTCTATGATGCAGAATCATTATAAGGGATTTGGTCCAGAGGTAAATGGTTTTGTTTTATATTTATTCCTTGGTGTGATCTCTCGACTTACAAAAGCTGGAAGTTTCAGATCTATTCCTCAGCCTTACTTGAAACCTCATCACTTTTACGTGTCTATCTTATATATGGATTAGCCTGATTTTACGCCACCATTTATGAGCAATCGGTATCCATAAGGTACCAATGGCTATTGCAAAAGCATCCTTAATAGAAAGGAAAACGTAAATACAAACATATAAATCCATGGTAGACCACCCAGTGGCTTTCTTCATTTTCAAATCTCGATATCTTAACATTATTTCGAGTTGCTTTAATTCCAGTTAATAAGGGATAGCATTGGGAATTTGAATAAAAACCGTTCCAAATGATTTATATTTCTCGATTTGGGGCCATAGAGAACTAAATTTGAAACGTACAAAAATTTTACAGTAGGAGTTTGGAAGCAGTTTTGAACAGAAGGAAAACTGAAGCTGGAGGTAAATCTCATTTGGAAACATTCAATAGTTCCAATTCAAATCTGCAAGGTTTCGTAATGGAAAATGATGTATTGTATTAATATGAACTGAAATATACACAAATAATATTCCAAAGAATTTAAGGAATAGTTACGAAAAGAAACCTAGATAGGCTTTCGTTATGTTAGCCAGATGAAGCGATGTTATATTCATATCAATTAATAATTATAATAGAAGATATGAGTCCTGCAATTTAGATTTCAGGACTAGATAGCCATTCAGTTAAATTAAAATCAAGCAGTGAGTATAGTTATACAGCAAAAGACCATACAGGCAATCAAGTTAGACTTACTTACATGCATACATAAGTAGGCTAAGGAAGGTCCACCATGCGACCTAATCTCTAAACCCGTCTACCACCTTCCCCGGTAAACATTACAAGAATGAATGATGGTGTCCATTCTTCTCCCCTGACTGACGTGACAGGACAATTCATCATAACCAAGAGACAAGGACGTCAACAGATCTTAGGGAAATCACTCTCTCTCGGGTAAAGGTTGCCGAAGAACTGATTTTTTACATTTTTATTTTCCGTGATCAGGTATGACAGAAGGAAGTTTTAATACTTAGCAAATTTTCTCGTTAAAGATAAGGGAAAATGACTCTCAGAGTCTGTTTTGAGAGTAATTAGGCTCCATTCTTCGCAACTTCCTAATGCTTGGATTTCTGACTATCATTTTCCTGTGGTATTCGCCTATTTAATGAAGTCACGTGTATCTACTGTGAATTTTTAAGCATATATATATATATATATATATATATATATATATATATATATATATATATATATATCTATAGAAGATGGAATGAAAACCCCAAATGAAAGAGAGTCAAATTAAAATAAAACAAAAACCGTCAATGCAAGGGAGTGACGAATAAAATAAAGGTAAAAATAAAAAGATATAAAAACTATCCATCTTTCTATAGATCAATTCATAATTAAAATTATTTTCCTCTTTGCTGAAGAGGACAACTGTGATGCCTCTCTATGAAATAGACTGTGACATTTTCATTTATTGTGATGAAAAGTTTTCATTATTATTTTCAAAGTAGTTAAGCAATAAAAAATATGAGGAAACTCTTATATGAGTGCGCTTTAAATAACAGCCGGTTCCTTTAACTTGTCAATGATCATGAAGTCTTGAAGATTTTACTGACTGAGTGATAAAATGAATTTAGATATTTTCCCAGAAAAAAATAAAGTTATGCTGCATTCATTCTTGGTGATTAGAAGTCTTAATGGAATCTGTCCAAATTCAAAATTTAGCCTTCTTTTACAAAAGATTTAGTTTCAATAAAATATTAAAAATTTTGTACAATTAGCACTTTTTTTAAATAAAATAATTAATTAACCTAAAGCTTAATCCTTGTTTATAGGTACAAAAAAAAAGCTCAAATAAGAGGCAAATTTTTGCAGCGTTGTAACCGATAAGATCATTTCTATTTAAAGACAGATCATTTAAAACTGATTAAAAGTAGAGACATCGGTCGGTTCAGATTAATATTCGTTGTTAGCAACTAGGGTCCACGACAGTTAAAGACCCAGGGTGGCAATTTAATTGGATTTGGGCAAACAGGCCGAGGTTCTTTATTAAGCACTAGTGGATGGTCCATCGGTGAGAATGAGGGTTCGTCGTTTGGCGGCTCAGAATTTAAAGATGCTTTTATTGAATGTTGTGTTTTCCCAGACCTGATCAGGAGCAGCCGACAACAATTATTTTAATTTCCAAGCTAATGACAAGTAGCCTGCGTCTCCAGGACATTTGCACTCTCTCTCTCTCTCTCTCTCTCTCTCTCTCTCTCTCTCTCTCTCTCTCTCTCTCTCTCTCTCTCTCCAGCAGTGTTTGATACGGATGAAAAAAAAGTGCATTTCCCTTCAGTGAATAGAATAATTCTTTTCCCTGGTGCTTCCCTTCAGATTGAGAGAGAGAAGAGAGAGAGAGAGAGAGAGAGAGAGAGAGAGAGAGAGAAACTTTACGATACATGGCCTTAAAGCATAATATAAATAGGAGTTATTGATTGAAAGGTTTCGGTAAAATGATGGAGATAATTTCCATTCACTAAGCATTTAAATTTTCCTTTTTTGCAGACAGTGATGAATGCAAGAACGTTTGCCATAATCCGGTAATCACAGTTGTTTAAATTGTAAGTGATTAGATGATACTTTAAGTGTCAAACGTAGATTTAGAGCAAATTAAGCTGTTATATCAGTAAACCATCCTCTTTTGGGGAGGTATGTTCCCAAAGGAACAAAAGAGCCCACCAAAATTATATGAAAAGACCTGTAGTTCCTTTTCGTGTTAAGATACAAATCTCTTCCTACCCCTTCCTTCTCTCTTTTGCCCCCCTTCCCCAGCCCAACCCCAAAAGCCTTTGGGCTGATAAACATGGGCGTAATTTCCTCTCTTTTCTCGTTGTATATTAAATTAATATTTTTTTTACCCATTTTTCTATAAGATTCTGGGAAGACTTATCTATCCGTAAGGCAAGAGCTTTTGGGGGTAATTGTGAGCTGTTGGTGACCGAGTTCGTTTGTGAAAAATACTAACAAATGAATGAATAAATAAATAAATAAATAAATTAAAATAAAAATAAATAAATACTGCACTATTCCTCAATAACAGTCTAAAGAACAGTTTAATTTGGAACCTGGAGCTACCTACAAATTGCAGCATTCTAAGTTTGCATCTTCTTCATTTGATAACATTTCAATCATCCTCTGAAAATCTCTACAAGTAGCAGGTAAGGAGTCAAGATTACTTTCGTGAATATCGTATTTGATAAAACAATTGATGATTTGCGTCTTCTTTTCCTGAAATGTCATAACTGCAGCATCTACTTCTTGGTTTTACTTCTCTCTGGTCTACCAATGCTTTTATGTCTCTTTTTGAGCTTAGTCTTTCTTTTACAGGGAAGTTTGTTAGCAAGTAAATTGCCTTGAAGACTTGCTACTACTGTAAATCAAAATAATATTACATGTCATTTATTTATATATATATGATAATATAATTATATATATATATATATATATATATATATATATATATATAATATATATATATATATATATATATATATATATAACTGGTTATGTTGTCGTTTCTGGAAAACTTCAATGTAAGGAGGAACAGGATAGCCAGAAGACGTGGTAATATTCCAGACATTATTATTTCCTTAAAATAAAACAAGGGCACAGCCGAGCTTTCGGGAATACATTGCTTTTCCCATCATCAGGGTCACTTATCCATAAAATGATAAAAACAGAGAAACAGTAAGAACTATACTAATTGACTATATCTAAAAACATTAAAATACTTTAAAATACATAGCACAAAGTAAAAAAGGAACATAACATACACAACACAAAGTAAAAAAGGAACATAAAAACTAAGTTAATTGCAGATGATAAAAATTCATCAGTGTTGGAGGTACAAATCACAATATATATACTCAAGGAACAGTATCAACAAACATACTGGCCATTGGAGACAAAAAACTCATTAGTGTTAGTGACCCTACACAATGTTTACAAAATATGATAATCCTTTTTCCCTACATAGCTAGTCGTTTCTTAAAATTCAAATGTATTTCCATTTTCTTTTGAAATTATAGAATCTTAACTGATTTTCTCGTTATTGACATAACATACTTTTATAAAGTTTGATTCACTGATATTCCTTTCCAGTGTACTATTAAAACAGACTATTTTTTGGCCCTTTCTAAGCTGATTGTACGATCATTATCACTGACATGTATAAAAATGCCACCATTGCCCTGTGCATAATTTACACATTTTTTATGCTGTTCTGTTAATCTCTCTACTGTTTTATTACTTTGGTAAATATAAAAGAATTAAGAAGGCTTACATGGAATTTTGTGTAACACACCCTTTAGTATTGTCATGGGAGTTCTTCATAAGTATATATATTTCATTGTAGCAATGGCTTTCATTTCCTTTAGCTAATTTTTCTCTTTCCTAGAACAATTACTAAAATTGCATTGTCTACCTGGTTTTCATGTATTTCCTTACATGTGCTATCATCAGTGAAAAGAATATCTATTTTTTTCTATATACTCAATTCTATTTAAAATCCACAGCACACTTAATTTGTTTGCTTTCGTAATTTGTATATTTTTATCTTTTTTACTTAACTGAATGCAACCAAAATCTTTTAGAGGCATTTGTGCTGTCCGACTTTATTCATATTTCTATATATACATGGCAGTTAGAACACCAGTATTTATGAGTTATCTCAACGCTCCCCCTTTGATACCTGTCAGGGGTGGATTCGTAGTCTCAAATGATTGTGTGTTCGACCATAATGCCTCTGCAATATTTGAATTATGACATCTGCTAATGTGTATCAGTCCTTCGTAAATGTCTTGGAAATTAAGCTGCAACCGGTCAGGCCTACAGACTCTAATTTTTATTACTCGTGGTGATGTGTGATATGTGATATATATATATATATATATATATATATATATATATATATATATATATATATATATATATATATATATATATATATATATATATATATATATATATATATATATATATATATATATATATATCTATATATACACACTACCCTGGAAAACTGAAAAGTGATATGAAATATAAACAGATCAAATGAATACAAGAAAATTTTAAACAATGGAGTGTAGGTCTTTTGACCATGCCCGAAGGTACTATCGAGCAAACTACTACTACGAGGATCACATAGAAACTAGTTCATAAAAAAAAAATTTACGATTAAAAGAACTTATAATGTTCTGGAAATCTAGGAATCCAGGACTGGCAGCCCGTAATGACCTCAGGAAACTTGATGATTGTGCGATATATATATATACTATATAGTATATATATATATATATATATATATTATATATATATTATGTATGTATATATATATATATATACTATATATATATATATATAGATATATATATATATATATTTATGTATGTATATTATATATATATATATATATATATATATATATATATATATATATATATATATATATATATATATATATTATATATATAGTATATATATATATTATATATATATATATATATATATATATATATATATACATACATATATATATATATATATATATATATATATATATATATATATATATATAATATATATATAATATATATATACTACATAAATATATATTATATATATATATATATCTATATATATATATATATATATATATATATATATATATATTTATGTATGCATTATATATATATATATATTATATATATATATATATATATATATATATATAATATATATATATATATATATATATATATATATGCAAGCATAAATATATATATATTATATATATATATATATATATATAGATATATTATGTATGCATATATATATATATATATATATATATATATACTATATATATATATATATATTATATATATATATATATATGTATATTATATATATATATATATATATATATATATATATAATATATATATATATATGTATGTATATATAATATAATATACATATATATATATATATATATATATATATATAATATATATATTATATATATATATATATATATATATATATATAGAAAAGGGTTTAAATCTAATAAAAATATTTAGAATGGACATCCAACCATAATATTCTATTTCAAGGATTGTTTTAATAGAAGACACTTGTTCATTCAAGTTTTCTAAGAGATTATTTATACACTTTCCTCATTAGATATATCGGCAAAAATGACATCTACAGACTAAAACTACGATCGAGACATTTGAATAATCTCAGGAACATATTCTTATTCATTAAACATAACTGGTAAATAAAGGGTTATACATTTTAAAAAGGCTTACAAATCACACTTACATGATTTAAACTTAACTGACAATTTAACTGACTGTTAGTGGTACATCTAATTCAGTTTAATGAAACAAATTTAATGCTCCAGCAAATATTTCTTAACACAGCTTCAATATTGGTTTACAGAATAATAACCTATTCTAGTAATGTATAACACTAACATAATCAACAAGTTATTTTCTTTATTTCTCAGGTTGTAATGACTTCTTCAATTCAGAATGTTTACCTTTCCTAGTTAAGTTACTATTTTGCAACATAGTTGTATGAATATGAAAAATTTAAGGTAAATCCTTAACAAAACTGCATTAGTGTGCATGCACAGAGAGAGAGAGAGAGAGAGAGAGAGAGAGAGAGAGAGAGAGAGAGAGAGAGAGAGATAGGGAGAGAGAGAGAGAGAGAAGGGGGTAGGGGGAGACAGGAGCTTGTGGTTGATTAGGACTTATACCAATAAATATACGTTAGTGTCAGGTTTCGAAGAGCGAGTTTCCAAAACTTTTAATGTAGGTTATTGAACATCTTTAAAGTTTTCTTGTAAGTTACAAACTACGGTTTGGTTTACAGACTTATGAAAGTGGGCAGGCTGTGAAAATTATCCTTCCCTTCTTTATCAAAGACGAGTAAACAAAAGTGATACCAAATGAAACTAAAAACAACAATATCATAAATGAACTCATTATATTAATCAAAATAGAGTGAAAATTTACATAAAAAAAACAATTTATACTTTGACGACATTGCTTTCTAATTATGCCAAGTGAATCAAAATGGATAAGGAAGTACAAATGGCTTTGTTGAAAAAAATTATAAGAAATATAAAATAGAATGAAAATGAAGATTTATCTTTGTGAGTTTTCTGAAGGCCATCAAGTAAGGTAGTTTTGGGTTAATGATTGTAAATTTCTCCAGTATGTAGATATCCTAATATTTTGGGATAATAGGCGGGACAATTTCAATGAATTTCTTTGAAAATTAAATACATTAGTGCCCAGCATCAAATTTAAAGCCTAGTTTTTCTCTTCAATATAAGTCACCTTAGCCTTTCCTCCACCCTTCGAGAGTTTTCATTTTGTCCATAAAAAGACAGGCAAGAAATCTGTTTTCTGAGCCAGTTGATGGAGGTTGCTGTTGCTGCTATATTGGATTACATATTGCCTGTTTGTTACTACTAGAGCATAAGCTATTGATATTGGATCACCTGTCCTGAGAGATTGCAGCAAGCACTGTTGACGCGCCATTCTTCCGTATACTGGGAAGAGTTACGCCTTGTCTGTCTTTACCTCTGGCTCAGGATTTGTACTAAAGGTTACTCTCAGATATCCAGCAAGGTGGATTATAACTTAGTCATCAGCTAGATGAGGAAAGGTCATTGGCGCTGTATTTTCCTGACGGTCTCTAGTCTACCCCAACCTGCATGGGATAGTTGTGTGATGTTGCAAGAACTAAGTATAATCCCTTATTTGTATAATTAAATTAGTGTGCAAAATTGTTAGGCTATTCTGTGTCGTTTTGATCCTCTTTTCCTGCCTGGTTCCTCTTTTTAGCATTAATGTGTTGCTTTTATTTGCTTAATAGTGTATGTGTGAGTCCTTTTTTTTCTTTCATATGTAAGGGTATTTATGTTTGCATTAAATTATATATTAAAAGGGTCCACGTGTCACTTCTAACTGAAGTTTAGGTATTAAATACTATTGTATTTATTTATTTATTTATTTATTTATTTATTTATTTATTTATTTATTTATTTATTTATTTATTTATTTATTTATTGGCGTTTGTTTGTCCCCTTGAATCACTTTACAAATTCTGTGATAGTTGCATAACTGATTCCATCTATTGTGGATTTCAGCGGTTTTTAAGATGAATATTGGAAGAGATTTAAGAAGTATCTGTTATGTGGTGGTCATTGAAGCCATTATATATTAGCGAGACAGGATCATTTGAGTGTGCAAATTGATTCTTTGGATATTTGTCAGCAGCATAGTTTCACCTCCTCTAATGTTGTTATGGTAATTTGTTGCTGCCTGTAATAATTGTGCATAATTTTTGTGCACAGTTTTTGTAAGTGATTATGGCTGCTTTAAATGTAATGAGGCTCATTAGGGAGAGGGTGGAAAGACAGGATTGCAAAACTAAATAAACAGGAATTAAAGGTAATAGCCAATTTTTTGGAAGAATGAATACCCGTTTATGGCCAGGAAGGTTTTACTATTGTTGGAGGTGATGAAGGGGTCAAAGTGATGAGGGGTGAAATAAAAAGGAGGTTAGGCAGGTAGAGGTGTTTGATAAACAGATAAAGTTGAAAAAGTTGTTAATTGATCTGCAGTGGTTTACAAGTGGGGGAGAGAGAAAAATGAGAGAGCATGAGATCGACGTTAAAACCCTACGAAATATGAATTCTTCTTCTTCTTCCCCTTCCCAGAAGAGGTTTTTTGCGCCTGGAAATAATTTGGTTCAGGTTCTATAGTCTGTCCTTAATTTTCAAGGGAATAATGTGGCTGAATTTTTTGTGTTCTTTGAGAAGACACCTGGAAGACTGGAATGGCCCCAGGAGTATTGGAACATTTTTATCCAAGGTAAATTACTAGGTATGGCACAGAAAGTGTATGTCTCCCTAGATGAGGATTTGTCACCGAATTATGACAGTGTAAAAGCTATTTTATTGAAGGCGTATGCACTCATTCCCAAGGCTTCAGGATTTTGCAGAAAAGTAGGAACCAAACTTCTGCAGAGTTTGCCAGGAGCAAAGAGCAATATGCTGGCGACGGCTTAAGTCTAAGGAGGTGACCGATTTTGACAAATTGAATGAGTTAAAGTTGGCAGAGGAGTTTAACGCGCCAAATACATCAATGTCATTTTACATAAGTCCAGTGATGCGGGTATTAAAAAAATGCCACTCTTCAGGATCTAATACATAGCTTTACTAAACCCTTTGTATTTACTTCGTGCATGTATCAACAAAACATCTTTCACCGTTTCTCTTTGTTATTTTGTCATAAACCATCAAAGTTAATTTTACTGAGTGACGTGGCAGTTTGCCCAATACATAGGTGGTGGGGTAGTACCAGAGACAGAGGGTTTGTCTTTTGTCGCTCATGGAGGAGTTGGGTATAACTTGCTTGTCACGTTATGATGTTTTAGCATACTGTTGTCAAATAACCATTACAACTTTTGTATATGGGAGAGTGTTATAATAACGAAAATTACTCTATATTTAAAAATTCTTGAATATAGAATTTTTTTCTTTCTAGCAAAAATTAATGATCTTTCTAATTGCTATCGTAGCATTTACTGTTCGCAGATATTTTATTTGCTTCGTAAGTATTTTTTTTCTTTATTTATCCATAAAGTAACTATTATTATTATTGCTCTTATTTCAAAGTAGGCTAACATGATATATCATATTTAGAGAGAATGCTCCATCTTCATTATTTATAAGTTAAATAAAAAAAACTATAATATTTGGTGGAACTCAGTGAGTAAAAATAATGCAATCTCCTAGTCTTTTGCATATATATAAAATATTTGATACTTAACTTACATAAAAAAGCAATTATTCTAATTATGTAAAAGACATACTTCTTCATGATAGAAGTTTTATATATATAATTAAACCTACTATGAGATTCAGGGTCTCTGTAACACGGTTTTTTGGACTTTGCTCCTTGTCAAAGCATCGGATGTAGCTGAAAGTTGACATATGTATATTTTACAACCACACACAAATTTTGTCAGCATTATCAATAACCTAAACCCGATAGTTTTAATTTTTATAGAGTAAAAATGATCTAGCCGACGCCATGGCCAATGATTACGAGCCAAGAGTCGAAAAACATTCATTACGTAAGCAAAGTAAACATCGTTTTACGAAATGTTGCCCCGCCCATCCACCAGACAGAAATACCATCGGCTCTGAAACCCAAAGACTTTATGAATGGCGGAACGATACATAGATGAGGGTGGTGTATCAGTGCTAGCGTAGTAATACTACTGTAGCAGTAGTGCCGCAACAGTATAGCAGTAATATACATGAATTAAACGTTTAGACCAACTGCTGGGATCCTTGAGGATCATTTAGCACTTCTTACAACTACTCGAGAAATTAGGTTTTATAGCCAGAAGTTAAATTTTTCTAATCCAAACAATGCCCATGGTAGCCTTCAGTGTTATCCTGAATTATAACGAGGCGAAGTGGGTGGAGCCTCATGAAGTCACCATTCTGACGATAATTATTGGTGAAAAAGGTTTAAAAGCCAATATACGGTACCGGCTATTTTTTTCAGTAAATAGGTAGATAGCCAATAAATAAAAATTGCTTGACATTGGATATAGCAGTTATCAAATCAAGCTTGTCTACTATGTTTCTGGTAATTACCAACTTTTCCCTACATCTTGTCAATCTGATTGTGACCTATAAAAGTAGACTGTAATTTCTTTGGAAACTTTATTTTGGGAGTTTAGACTAATAATCGAAGTGTTTTTGTATTTATTAACATAATTTTGTTGGTTTGTTCATTATGGACAATTTAAATCAGTGGGGAGGTTCCAGAGTTCATAAAGCTGTACTGCTTTGCTTGTATTTAAATTTGTATGTCATTGTTGCCAGAGGTTTAGCCTTCGTTACGTATAGCCAATCATCCATCGAGAAAGACGAAAGAAATGATTCATAGTTACGTAACGAGTGCGTTCGAAACCTTTTCTCTGAGTAAGTTGGCCCGTCTTCAAAAAAGGTCACTTTTTACATTATAAGTACCAAATTTATTCAACCTACGTAGTGCAGAATGCACTCAAATTTATGTGTTGATATAATATATATTCTGAATAAGCGTTATATTTATGAAATGCATAGATAAAAAGTTATTGCGAAAAAACCGTGTTACAGAGGCCCTGAATCTCATATAGTAACTAATTTGAATAACTTTACATAAACTCATGACCTAAGGTTTTTATCTTATTTTATTTAATTTTAAGCATCTGTACCAAAACCACAACCACTACCACCTACCGCAAGAATATATGTAATAAATACATTATTGAATTACATAATCTGTAAATAAAAACCCATGACCTGAGGTCATGGCATTAGGAGGGTCCTACGTGACCAATGCGATCTAGATTACGCTATTGCGCTGTCTGCAGTAGCCTGGTTTAAATCTGTTACATTGTCATCGTTTTGCATTACTGATAACTTTGCACAACAACCTTCCATGGGAAGCGGTTGACCTGTTAACCTAACGCCGGCAAACTTGTAACTTCCGAGCCGGCGGACTACGTATGTTTTTATATGAATCGCTGAGATAGCTAATGTTCCGCTATCGACGTGATGCTTTAGAATGGCAGTTCCGTGCCAGCATTCAAACATATCGGTCTCCCGACCGAACTGCATCTCTTAGTATGGAGTTACATAATAAAGTTGTTATACCTTTTTTCAACTTATCTGTTTGAATCCTCTCCTTTAGTTTAAGAAGAACCACTCTACTAAGATATCACATAGGAGATGGAAGGAACCAGAAATACTTACGAATGACAGTCGTAAGGAGAAACAAAAAGTCTTTCGCAAAAGCGAAGAGACTAAGACTGGTGGCAGCTTTAGACGAAGAATAAAGATTAACAAGACCCATATCAGTCCGACCGAAGAACTACAATAACCAACTTCCACCTTCAAAATCAACTACTAAACAGAGGAAACAGGGATCTTCAATCAACGCAACATTTTATGAAGACGAAGATATGTCCTTCATCGAGAAGAATACAAGCATCAACATCGACGTTTTGGAGTGACTGTTGTCACTTATCTTCGAGAACTCAACCGGACTGAGAAGCAGCATCGAACATCAACAGAAAGAAAGAAAACACATAAAGGAAACACAAAGGAAACATCGCGCGATCACTAGCAAGGACGCAAAGAGTAGAGCAAGAGGAAGTAATGCGAGGAAGGAGGCTGTGACGTCATCAATCTTGGACTTCTTCATGCATCGTGAGCCTGAGAGAAGACAGTGACGTCATCACGACTTCCGACGCGACGACGACAGGAAACTGAGACGTCATCCCATGTCAACAATCCTTCACCATATAATCTTGAGATGAAATACCATTTTACATCTATTCGTTTTTTCCTCAGTGAAGTGTTGTTCATCAGGAGTTGATCGTCCAGTATTCTGGGGGTGAGTTGTTCGCCATCTTAATCTTCTTTCATTACAGAATCAATCTTCAACTACGAGTTCTCGCCCGCAGATTATTTTTTTTTCTTCTCGTTGTTGCTAATCGTTTCTTGCAGGAATTCTCCGTATAATATTTCTATCAAATTATCTGTATTTTTGTATCTTTTGGGGGATTTTCCTATTACTATAACACATTTATACAGTATATTGCATATGCGTTTACGTAGTGGCGAGTGTACTCTTATAGATATTTTGATAGGACCGCAAGGAATAGAAGTGATAAGAAAAAGTAAAAGTGAACATGGCAACTACTCCGGCTGGCAACCCCAATGTGGTGACTCTCGTGAGCGCGAGGTCAGCAATTGTCCCTTTTCAAGGTCGGGTCAATGGGTTCCTGCCTCAAAATGTGAGGCATGGATCTCATCTGTATACGCTCATTTAAATGCAAAAGCATCACAGACCCAGCAGTACAATTACAGGAGGCCAAAAGCTTCATAGACTTTGCTAAGGAGACGCAAGTGCTTATATAAGGAAGGGTGTTTCTTTCCAAGAGGCGACTACATGGGACGAGTTCAAAATCAGATTACGTGCCGTGTATGGGGGTGAAGAGGCATTAGATGTAGTATTGGCATTGAGAAATATCCTTAACCAAGCCTCCATGACTCAGCTTAATGTTGTCGAGCGGGCCGGCGCTAATTGGCGACCGGATAAATGAATATCAAGTTAGTTTAAGTAACTCCGGGTGGGTTACGATTGCCAGAATCGCCGTGAAAGATTTTATCCGTTTAATTTACCTTACGAGTATTACTGCAATGTTGCCTGAAGCGTTAGTGCCAGTGTTTTGACAAAAAATTACAGCCCAACAGTACGGAATTAGATGTGTATAAACAAATCAAAAAACACATGTCTAAATGTACCGACCTAGATCCTTCGCTCATTCAAGTTTTTGCAAAAAAATGAGAACAAGCCACAACAAGTAAACGTGGTACATAATAATAATCAAGTTGCAGGGATGGTTTGTTATAACTGTAAACGACCAGGTCACATGATTTCAGACTGTCGACGCGTTTTTGTTCAATACATAATAGTTCCACTCATTCATATAAATCGTTGCTACTCGAGGAATCAACAGCAGAACCCTAAAACAACCCGCAACCAGTTGCCAGTGCAAATAAAAAGAAGGGTCCTCAGTACTATAAAAAGAAACAAGCAAACGGAAATGCTGCACAACAGCAGAAACAAACAAATCGTGCTTCAGGTACCTCTGTTCCTGGGCCGTCGTAGCCAGAACTTGCAAGGTCAAGCGAATTTTCAAGGTGTGATAAACAAAGCAAATACCACGTAGTTCGCTCCAAGGGGGGAGAGGGCGATGTTGGGTCATCAATATCAACATCTTTTGTATCAAATAATCAGTTTAATCATTTATCAGATCATTGTGAGGCAATTGATTTTCCTATGAAACACACGGCCGAAATCCAAAAAATCTGTGCAGGTTCCCATAGATTTTGCAACAATTCATGCAATTATTAGTCAAGACGAGTTGCGACCACCTTACATGCAGTAAATTTGGACCATAAGTCATTCACTTTGTTCTTTGATTCTGGTAGTCCACGTAATATCATGGATTTAAGGACTCATCATTTACTCTTTTCAAAACTTCCCTATATAGAAGTCCGGAATAAGGCTCTCAGGCATAGGAAATAATGAATTAAATGTGGTAGGTGTAACTCATGTTCAGTACAAGGTCGGTAAGCGCACGTTTTCCGATACCTTTATCGTTGTACAAAACATTAATATGTGTCCTGCAGTAATTATCGGATACCCTGTATGGGCACTCAAAATATTATCTTAGCACCTGCAAAACACGGCGTGTATATCAAGGACTTCTATAAGTCTTCTAATACCCTAAATCAGTTTAGATAATAAAGAGACACACAGAGTAGTCACTTACAATTGAAGAACCAATCACCTGTCTCATGAACCAAGAATAATACATGCAACCCAACAGAACTCTCGCTCGCGCCCGTAATATCAGCTTGCACGCAAACTCTCGAGGCGAACGTAACTTCGAGCATATTAGTGCGTGTAAAGAAAACCTTGCCAGGATCTGAAACGTTAATCCTTTCCGAAACTCTGAAAACACACGGTATTATCCGTCACACAAGCCATTTATACAGTCGGCTCACAACAACAATGTCACATCGAAGTCTGTAATAATTTTGAATACCACTTTAGTAATCCACAAAAATCAACATATCTTGGATGCGGAAGTTTATAAACATCGCATTCTTACCGTAGCTGAGATAAATCACGCTCAATCAGTTGCGGATGAATCCTTTTGCAATCTATAAAGAACAAAATCAATAAGGACATTCAAGAAGAAGAAATTCAGCAGAAATTTTTGAATCTTTTAACTGAATATCATGATGTTTTTTCCACTACGGATGGAACCTTAGGAAAAACGGATGTCATCGAGCATCAAATAAGGCTCAAGGACAAACAGAAAGTAATCTATGTACCTTCGTACCGACTTCCTATGAAATTTTCAGAATGAGATAACAGAGGAAGTAGGTAAAATGCTAAAAGAAAGGAGTCATTAGGAATCAAACAGCCCTTATAATTTTCCGTTAATAGTAGTACCGAAAAAAGATCGAACTTGGCGGATATGCGTCGATTTTCGTCGTTTAAATGAAGAACAATCCCTGACCGATTCCCAGTACCATGTACTGATAATATCCTATCTCTACTAGGTCAGACAAATATTTCACCAGCTTGGACCTACTAAAGGATTTCATCAGATTCCGTTGGAACGAAGAGTATCCCATACACTGCCTTCAGCACAGCGAGGGGACATTATGAATTTTTTTGCGTATGCCTTTTGGTTTACGTTTGTGCTCCCATAACTTTTACTCGTATGATAAACATTGTGTTTGGAGACTTGTTAGGAGATATCCTACATGCCTACATGGACGACCTAGTAATCTTTTCCAATACATTAGAAGAACATCTACGTAAATTAGAGTTAGTGCTACAAAGACTAAGGCATCATAATTTAAGGGTAAAGATAAGTAAGTGTGAATTTTTTAAAACAGAACTACTCTATTTAGGTTTCATTTCACGGTTTCTAGTGAAGGTCTTAAAGTAGTCCATGATAAGTGTCGCTATCCGTAACTTTCCGATACCTACTAACGTCAAGGGAATACAGCAATTTTTAGGGTGTAGCGGATACTATAGGAGGTTTATTAGGAACTACTCCATCATAGCCGCTCCCCTAACCGATCTTATAAAAAAGGGCGTAGATTTCATATGGTCTGAAATTCATCAACAGGCGTTCGATAAATTGAAAGATGAACTGTGTAGTTCTCCTATCTTGAAATTTCCTGACTTCGGTAATGAATTCCTCATAGCAACAGACGCCTCAGAACCTAGGAGTAGGTGGGGTATTGCTTCAACAATATGATAAACAGTTTTTTCCCTATAGCTTTTTATTCACGTAAACTGAGACCTTCCGAAAGTAAATATGCAGTAATAGACAAGGAAGGGCTCGCTATTGTTAATTCACTCGTGCATTTTAAATTTATAATATACGGTTTATCCCGTCAAGGTTTCTCACTGATCATAAGCCCCTAACCGACTTCTTTAAAGGCTTTAGTCACAGCCCTAAGCGAACTCGGTGGCACATGATCATCCAGGACTTTGGCGCGAGGATCGGGTATTTACCTGGGAAAGCAAATATCATTGCTGACGCATTATCACGCAAACCCTCTTCATCTTGTACCGAGCCATTAGCTGAATTATTAGATATCTCAACCTCCACGCCCATTGTTAAAACTATATCTGAACAGGAAAGATCTGGGCTGGAGTGCTGACTATTACAGACAGAACAAAGAAAAGATCCGCAAATAGAAAAATCATCATTGCGTTAAACGGAAATCCGAAGGAAAAGGAATACATAAAGTATAGGCAGTAGAATTATATCATCAAAGATAATATCCTGTGTAGATCCGTGACGAGGAAAACCCGCAACACACCACAGTTGAATAACAACCAGGTGGTGGTACCTATCTCACTCATACCCACTGTCTTAAAATGGTTGCATGAAATCCACTGCATGGACACCCGGGTTATTCCTTAATGTCACAGAAAGCCAAATCCTTATTTTATTGCATACGATGCTTACAGATATAAAAAAGCACATAGCAAATTGTCGCACTTGTCAAGAATACAAAGGGCACACGAAGACACCTGTCAGCTACTGCTTACCCCGTGCCAAATCAACCCTTTGAAAGAGTACATTTAGATTTATTAACAGGATTTTACGAGTCAGACAGAGGAAATAAGCACCTCCTAGTAATCATAGATGCTTTGACTCGATATACAGAACTGATAGCGCTTAAAACAAAACCGCAGTCGAGTGCGCTAGAAAGTTTTACGAGTGCTACATTTGTAAACATGGAATTCCACACACCATTATATCAGACTCGGGCGGGGAGTTCAATAATCATTTCCTTAACTCCTTGTGCGAATTCCTTTGTATAAAAGAAAATCAATACCATGATCTATCATCCAGAGTCTAATGGGCTAGTGGAAGGGCAAATCGTAAGGTTTTAACATTTTAAGGGTCACCTTAGGGGGGGCAGACCCCAACTGGGACATTGCCATACCTGCGGTACTAAGCACACTTAATCACTCGTATCATGTGTCTATTAAAATGACACCGCACGAGCACTGTACGGTATCCCAGCTAGAACACCTTTCCATGTACTAACGCCTACAACTAATTTATCAATCCTCTAAGGATGTTATGGATGCAAGCATAATCGATATAATATACTTCGTAATTTAGAAGAAGCACAAATAATAATGAAAAAAGAAAAAAAATCATGATAAAATAGCTAAGCCAACTAGAACATATGCCGTGGGCAATCAGGTATACATACAAGTATACGTACGTAAAGGTTTAAATTATAAACTGACACCTAAGTTTGAAGGCCCGTTTAACATTTTAGAAATATTAACGGCCAATAATTTAGATTTAGGTTCAAAATGTATCCAAACCCACATATGTGAGAATACTTCCATTGGCACATATCAGAATCTAAAGAAAGGTAGATGGAGTAAGGGAAAAAATGGTTGTATTTATGAAACTTGTATAATAATTTATATATATATATATTAATCATATTTGTATGTAAACCAATTCTTTTACACGAGTTATTACATATATTTTTTACTCATTGCAGGTTTTCAAAAATGAATCTGTTTATTGTTAGGAGTGATATTGTGTTCAGAAACATCTTTGTTGTATGAGCGCTAGGACGAAAGAAATAGAATTTAATCATGGCTCGATTATCGAGAGAACAGACATGTTTGTTTTCATAGTGTCAAGTAATATAGTCATAGAAGTGGATATGCAGGCCATATTTTTGCCTGAAGATGACGTCCTTAACTTAAAGAATGACCTGATGAGGTTTGCTATTTCGCTTAAGGAAATGCACCAACGTAATTTTCATGCTAACTCAGAGGTTTCGCTAGCTCAAACCCTAAGCGTCGCGGAAATGTTCTTATGACATACAAAATAAAACCGCCGAGGCAGAGGAACTTGCTCGTGACCTGCTGATGTGGTCTGTGCGGCACAATAATCTCGAACGCCGCAACCCGCTTATTCTGGCTGGACTAAACATCTTAGGATCTGTTGCGAATCTAGGCTTAGGAAATTTCATTTCAAATCGCCTTAAGATAAATAATCAAAAAGCAACACAAAACCGAATTAGCTTTGTCCGAACTTCGCAGTCAGTTATCTTCAATCAATCAAATAAGGAGTATAGTAAACAACATTCAAATAATATCGATCAGGTCTGGAAGTTCAACATTTGCTGGCTACATTAGCTTACTATAGTTTGAAAATAGATCATATCCGTGTGAAAATATCCCATTTTATTGAGAAATCAAAAGATTATGTAGAAGCTATTACGTTAGCGACAAAGGGTGTGTTATCATCCACACCTCATGCCTATTAAAGATCTGACGTTAACTTTGGAAAACGGACGGGAGAAACTAGTTATATTCCTTTATTAGACGCCCATAAAGTAGAGTTCTATTATGCCTAATATCAGTCAGCGTTGAAAATTATAGGATTATGATCACCTATACCTTTTGATTCTTCCGATGCTTGGCATCATACAAAATAGCACCGTTTCCTACTTTCATGACGAATAACTCAAGTCCAGTATTATCCAATTTGACGGGGCATGTACTGATTTTCTTCTGATAGGAAATCATTTACAGTCATTAAGACTTAGATAAACTCACTCACTGTTCAGAAGCCATGAATAATAAAATTTGTAAAGCTGACTCTTTTGAATTCTATCCTATATCAACGGATTCATGTGAGTTTAGGCATCGTGCTAAACGGCTCTCTCTCTCATACAAGCGAAGGTTGTCCTGGGGAAACTTTATCCCTTTTACAGTAATAAATTCAATTACAGAATGAATAATGGTTCCTGGATCCGTTACGACAAAGCCGGATTCCACGTCGTATGTCCAGATGGGACCACCGGCCCCATTCCCCAATCTTTGTAGCAGCTGATGGTTGTACGGGACATCTACAAACTACACCGTCGAGGGGTCAACACGATAATACGTGAGAAGGCGTATTTTGCGAACTATACTTGGGCGTCTACATTATCCCATCACTACCTCTCCCATACAACGCGCGGTGGCTCATCGTTTGATGCAACTGGCTGAGATGAACCACGCGTCACCGACTTATGCAGGTGGAGAAAATCTTCGTTACTACATTCTGCTGGCCGTGTTCAGCGTGACGGCCATATTGGTTATCGCCGTCAACATCTTTGCTTGGCGTAGGCTGAGGCGTAAACAGAAGGATCTCCAAGGAAACGTATTGTCCCGTCTAGATGACGTACCCGTTAAACTCAAGTCGTTTGAGTTTAGGGCCGCCTGAAAACTGGCCATTTCATGTTGTGCCTAGGGAAATTGTCTGGAATTGTGTTGTGTGTGAAAAGCGGTCTGTATGCTGGCAAAAATGTAGGACAAGAAAGACTCACGCCTTTGCATTTGAACAGTTAAAGTTTCTCCCGGGCACCTAATAATAAATATTATAGCCCAATATTATACATTAATATACTCCTAAAGGTAAGGTTTTTTTCGGGCACCTAATAAAATATACCAGCCCTATATATTGCATTTGTGCACAATTACACAATTATACTATTATACAATTGTACAATTATATTTACCTATTACAAAGAGTGACAAGTACTCTTTAACAATTATCCATGATCATTCCATAATATATCAGTAACCACTATTCTTAATCAGGTTACCTATTATCATATTAATCATGTATACATTTTATCTTTTGATTTTTACCTTTTTGTTTTTATTATTTTTGGGGTACCTAATCATTATTATTACCAACATGGATCTAGATTTTCCATGCATTTATCTTTGTTTATGATATGTCAAAAAGGGTATGTAACAGAACCTTTTTATGCATTTAATCACTTATTATGTTTATACCTAAACATATGTTACGAGCACGCTCCTAAGAAACAATGTTTAAAGTAACTTTTGTTATTCAAGGCTTGAATGGTAGCAGACCGAGCCTAGTGTAATAAATACATTATTGAATTACATAATCTGTAAATAAAAACCCATGACCTGAGGTCATGGCATTAGGAGGGTCCTACGTGACCAATGCAGATCTAGATTACGCTATGCGCTGTCTGCAGTAGCCTGGTTTAAATCTGTTACATTGTCATCGTTTTGCATTACTGATAACTTTGCACAACAACTTCCATGGGAAGCGGTTGACCTGTTAACCTACGCCGGAAACTTGTAACTTCCGAGCCGGCGGACTACGTATGTTTTTATATGAATCGCTGAGATAGCTAATGTTCCACTATCAACGTGATGCTTTAGAATGGCAGTTCCGTGCCAGCATTCAAACATATCGGTCTCCCGACCGAACTGCATCTCTTAGTATGGAGTTACAGAATAAAGTTGTTATACCTTTTTTCAACTTATCTGTTTGAATCCTCTCCTTTAGTTTAAGAAGAACCACTCTACTAAGATATCACATAGGAGATGGAAGGAACCAGAAATACTTACGAATGACAGTCGTAAGGAGAAACAAAAAGTCTTTCGCAAAAGCGAAGAGACTAAGATATACAGTAACGCAGAAAACAATATGTAAGTCGCCATCATTGTTATCAAAATAGAACTTTAGACATACCCAATACCAAATAAACTTTTACTATCATGGTAACTCACACTGCTTGTTATGGTTATTACCCCTTATTTTAAACAACCACTCATCATCTCAGATACTCAAAACAAAAACAAAAACATTTGGGAGTGTTGCCATAATTTACACCAGGCAACCCGTGATGACATAGGTCTTGGGGTTGCTGTGTCGTTTATTTCCTTTACTGAATAGTATATTATGTTGTGATATTGTGTATGTGTACATGTATGTATGCAGTCATATATGTTTTTTTTTTTATTGTTCATATTTCTAATTTACTAAAATAAAACAAGTTTTGAGCGAAAAGAACATTTCACTATTTTACTTTACAAAAAAAAGTTAAATTTGGCATCTGAGGAATTTGTATAATATACATAAATATATATCTTACTGTCCGCTGTCCACCTCTTATAATGATATAGGACTGCGGCAGTTTGTATGTCTTTTCTTACGACTGTTATACGTAAGCATTGTGGTTCTTTTTCCCTTCTCGTCTGAGTGATATCTAGTAGATTTTGGTTCTTCTTTAGAATAAGGGAGATGACTCAAACGGACTGAGTTAACTTATTAACAACTTTATTTCTTAGCTCCATCACTGGAGTATAGGAGGGTTTGGTCGGATGACCGCTCAGTTGGGAAATCTAAGTTGAACTGAACTATAGGGGGATCGCGTCGATAGCGTAACACTAGCTATCTCAGCGTTTTACATAATAACAAGAATAAAATGAACACGTAGCCATACGGCTCGGAAGTCATGTGTTTCCGCTACAGGTGAATAGGTCAACCGCTTCCCATGGAAGGTGTTGTGACCTGTTTACAAGACACACAAAATGTTTATACATACAAATGCAAACCAGGCTACTGCAAGCATTGCATAGCATGGTCTAGTTTCATGTCCTGTTATGGCGCTGCGGTTACACTCCTAATTCGCCAATGACCCCTTGGGTCATGGGTTTATTTACAGATATGGAATTTATCTGTTTACAAAATGTAATATATTACATTAGCTCGGACAGCTACCATTCAAGCACTGAACATTAAAAGTTACGTTAAATATGTTTTGTAGGAGTGTGACCGTATATATATTTAGTCATAGCCACAAACAAGTGATTAAGGAAAAATATGCAAAAAAGTATATGTAAAAAAAAATACATACCTAATGGACATATTCATAAATAAAGAAAAATGCATGGAAAATACAGATCCATGTTTGCTATATATGGCATAATGTTAGTAATTGATTATGAGGTACCACAAAAATAAAAGGTTAACATGTATACATGAATGGTTATGGCAACAGGTAACTCGTTTAAGAATAGTTGTTACTCTTGTTAAAGATATAGATATATTATAATTGATATGATTGTGCACAAGATATAGATTCCTGGTACGTACACGCACCAACATTTTAATATATAGGGCTTCAATATTTTATTAGGTGCCCGAAAGATTCTTTTAACTGTTTATATATATAATGAAAATGCAAAGTCTCGGAGTTTCTTGTCCTACATATTGCCAGCGTACGGACCGCTTTTCACACACAACTCAATTCCAGACAATTTTCCTCCGAGTCAAGTGAAATGGCCAATTTCAAATGGCTCTTACGGTAAATGCTTTCAGCGCGATAGGAGTGTTGTCTGGACGTGGCAAAACGTTCCTCTGAAGATCCATCTGTGTTCGCCTCAACCTACGCCAAGCAAAGATGTTAACGGCGATAAGAATCACCACTATAACGCAAATCACAGCCAGCGACACGCAGAAACGAAGATTCCCCCCTGCATAAGTCGGTGACGTGTGGTCCATCTCAGCTAGTTGCGTCAAACGATGAGCCACCTTCGCGTTGTATGGGAGAGGTAAGGATGGGATTACAGTACTGGTCCACGTGAAATTTGCGAAATAGGCCCGTTCCCTGATGATAGTGTTAACTCCTTGGACCGTGTAGTTCGTGGACTTCCCGATGCAACCGTCAGCTGCAACGAAGATCTGGGAGTGGGCCGTGGATCCGTCCGGGCATGATACCTTAAAGCCTGCCTTGTCGTATCGCATCCACAAGCCGTTGTTCAGCCTGTAATTTAACTTATTATCGTCAAAAGGATAAAGTTTTTTCAGACAACCTTCATGTGTATGGGAGAGAGAACCGTTTAGCACTATACCTAACTCGCATGAATCCATTGATATATGATGGAATTCAAAGGAGTCAGCTGTACAAACTTTATTATTCATGGCTTCTGAACAATGAGTGAATTTACCTAAGTCCTTAATGACTGTATATGTTTCCCTATCAGGGGAAATCAATACGTGTCCCGTCAAATTGGATATTACTGGACTTGAGTTATTCGTCCTGAAAGTTGGTAACGGTGCGATTTTGTATGCTTGCCAGGCATCAGAAGAATCAAAGGGAATTGTAATCATGATCCTGTAATTTTCAACGCTTACTGATATTAAACTATAATAAAATTCCATCTTATGGGCATCCAACAAAGGAACATAACCCAGTTTCTCCTGTCCGTTCTCCAAAGTTAAAGTCAGATCTTTAATAGGCAAAAGATGTGGTGATAAAACACCCCTTGTTGCTAGCGTAATAGCTTCTACATAGTCTTTTGATTTCTCAATAAAATGTGAAATTTTGGTACGGATATGATCTATTTTCGAACTATAATACGCTAACGTTGCCAGCAAGTGTTGCACTTCCATAATCTGATCGATATTACTAGAATGTTCGTTCACCAAACTCATTATTTGATTAATTGATGATAATTGGTTACGCAGTTCTGACAAAACTAGTTCGTTTTCATGTTGCAAAAACTCAATTCTCTTATTCTGATCATTAATTTTAAGACGATTTGAAATTCCTAAGCCTAAACTTGCAACAGATCCAAAGATGTTTAGTGCCGCAAAGATAAACGGGTTGCATCTTTCGAGGTTATTGTGCCGCACAGTCCACATCAGCAGATCTCGAGCCAGAGCTTCTGCCTCGGCAGTTTTGTTTTGCAAGTCGTATGATAACATTTCCGTGATGCTTAGTGTTTGTGCCAGCGAACTCTCTGGATTAACAGGAAAATGACGTTGGTGCATTTCATTCAACGAAACAGCGAACCTCAACAGGTCACTCTTTAGGTTAATGACGTTTTCCTCTGGGAGGAAAATAGCTTGCATATCTACTTCTATAACTATATTGCTTGCAGTAATGAAAACGTCTTCTGTTCTTTCTACAATGGTGCCATGTGTAAAGTCTATATTTTTTGTTTTAGTGCTCTTCCCACACGATAAAGATGTCTGAATGAAGAGTACCACTCCTAACAATAAAAGCTTTATTTTGGAAACCTGCAATGAGTAAAATATATGTAATTACTCATGTTAAAGAAAAATGTTTACATACAAATATATATATATATATATATATATATATATATATATATATATATATATATATATATATATATATATATATATAAGTTATTATACAAGTTTCATAGATACAAAATTTCCCTCACTTCCTTCTACCCTTCTTTTAATTTCTGATGTGAGCCAATCGTACGATTCTCTTATCAGTGGGGTTGGGGATATGTTTTGAACTCTAAATCTATTGGCCGTTATATTTCTAAAATGTTAAACGGGCCTTCAAACTTAGGTGTCAGTTTTGTAATTGAGTCCTTTGCGTACATATACATGTATGTATACCTTATCACCCACTGTATGTTTTAGTTGGCTTAGCTATTTTATCATGATTCCTTTCCATTATGATTTGTGATTCTTCTAGATTCTTACGAAGTATATTATATCGACTGATAAAACTGATGGATAAAGGATGTACTTAGCTTTAGTATATATGCGGAAAGACTGTTGTGTTTCGATGACGTCACAGCCTCTCTCTCTCTCGCGTTGCAGAAAACTGTTGTTGTCGTGATGACCCAATCTCTTCGCCTTGGCTTCTGGTCGTGCGTTGTTTATTTGATGAATGTTTCACTTCCCATTGAAGATATGATGCTGCAATCACGTCCGGTTTGATTCTTGAAGATATGTGATGAAAGTCGTTCACTAAACGTTGATTTGGATGCTTGAATTTGTCTCGATGAAGGACAGTTCTGCGTATTTGTAGGATGTTTACAGTTGCTTGTTGATTGAAGATCCTATTTCCTCAGTTTTATTTCTGATTTATAGCTTACTTTCGATGATTCCATTGCTTCGGTAGACGTAGATACTTCTTTGTAACTGTAGATTTAGGGCTGCTACTATTTCTTGCTAAATGCTGCCACCATTTCTTACTGTCCTCTGTCCACCTCTTACAATGGTATAGGACTGCGGCAGTTTTATATGTCGTTTTCTTACACTGTTATACGTAAGCATTGTGGTTTTTCTTTTTCCCCTTCTCGTCTGAGTGATATCTAGTAGATTTTGGTTCTTCTTTAGAATAAGGAGATGACTCAAACGACTGAGTTAACTTATTAACAACTTTATTTCTTAGCTCCATC
>NC_061092.1:67371508-67399008 GCF_015104395.2 Macrobrachium nipponense
GATGGAGCTAAGAAATAAAGTTGTTAATAAGTTGACTCAGTCTGTTTGAGTCATCTCCCTTATTCTAAAGAAGAACCAAAATCTACTAGATATCACTCAGACGAGAAGGGAAAAAGAACCACAATGCTTACGTATAACAGTCGTAAGAAAAGACATACAAACTGCCGCAGTCCTATACCATTGTAAGAGGTGGACAGAGGACAGTAAGAAATGGTGGCAGCATTTAGCAAGAAATAGTAGCAGCCCTAAATCTACATTTACAAAGAAGTATCTACGTCTACCGAAGCAATGGAATCATCGAAAATAAGCTATAAATCAGAAATAAACTGAGGAAATAGGATCTTCAATCAACAAGCAACTGTAAACATCCTACAAATACGCAGAACTGTCCTTCATCGAGACGAATTCAAGCATCCAAATCAACGTTTAGTGAACGACTTTCATCACATATCTTCAAGAATCAAACCGGACGTGATTGCAGCATCATATCTTCAATGGGAAGTGAAACATTCATCAAATAATCAACGCACGACCAGAAGCCAAGGCGAAGAGATTGGGTCATCACGACAACAACAGTTTTCTGCAACGCGAGAGAGAGAGAGGCTGTGACGTCATCGAAACACAACAGTCTTTCCGCATATATACTAAAGCTAAGTACATCCTTTATCCATTCAGTTTTTATCAGTGAAGTGTTTTACATCACGAGTCGATCGTCCATTATTCCTGGGGTGAGTTATACGTAATCTTAATCTTCCTTCATTACAGGAATCTATCTTCAACTACGAATTCTTCCAGAAGTTCTCCGGAAATATCTTTATCATATTATCTGTCTTTAATATTATCATTTTGGGGGACTTTATTATAATCTGCAACACATCTTTGTTTTATATTGCATATGCGTTTACGCAGTGGACGTGTGTACTCAAATAGATACTTTGATAGGATCGCAAGGAATCGTAATGATAAGAAAAAAGTAAAAGTTATCATGGCATCCACTGTGGCTGGCTCTTCCGCACCTGGTAACCCCAATCCCGTGGTCACTCTAGTGAGTGCTAGGTCAGCTATAGTACCTTTTCAAGGTCGGGTCAATGGGTTCCTGCCTCAAAACGTCGAGTCATGGATCTCATCAGTAGATGCTCATTTAAACGCAAAATGCATCACAGACCCATCTGTACAATTACAGGAAGCTAAAAGCTCCATAGACTTTGCTAAAGGAGATGCAAGCGCATATCTTAGAGGAGTCTCTTTCCAAGAGGCGGTTACATAGGACGATTTCAAAGTTAGGCTACGTGCTATATATGGCGTTTGGTCATTCATATCAACATCTTTTGTATCAAATAACCAATTTAATCATTTACCAGATCATGGTGAAGCAATCAATTTTCCTATGAAACACACGGCCAAATCCAATAAATCAGTGCAGGTTCCAGTAGATTTGCAACAAATTCACGCAATAACAAGCCAAAATGAGTTACGCCCCACCTTACACGCAGTAAATTTAGAGCACCGATCCTTCACATTATTTTTTTATTCTGGTAGTCCACGTAATATCATGGATTTGCGGACTCACCACTTGTTATTTTCGAACTTCCCTATAGAGAAGTCCAGAGTAAGGCTCTCGGGTATAGGAAATAATGAATTAACTGTGGTAGGAGTAACTCATGTTCAGTACAAGGTCGGTAAGCGCACGTTTACCGATACCTTTATCGTTGTACAAAACATTGATATGTATCCTGCTGTAATTATAGGATACCCGTCTATGGGCACTCAAAACATTATCTTAGCCCCTGCCAAACACGGCGTGTATATCAAAGGAAAATTCTATAAGTCTTCTAACACCTTAAAGTCAGTTTTGGATAAAAAGGAGACAACAAATAAAACAGTAACATACGTTGAGGAACCAATCACTTGTCTCATGAATCAAGAAATAATCCATGCAACCCAACAGAATTTTCGCTCACCTGTAATATCAGCTTGCACGCAAACTCTCGAGCCGAACGTAACTTCGAATATATTAGTGCGAGTAAAGAAAACTCTGCCGGGATCTGAAATGTTAATCCTTTCCGACACTCTGAAAACTAACGGATTGTCCGTCACACAAGCCATTTATACAGTCAGCTCAAAACAACAATGTAACATTGAAGTCTGTAATCATTTGAATACCACTTTAGTAATTCACAAAAATGAACATATCTTGGATGTGGAAGTTTACAAACATCGAAATTCTTACGTCGCTGAGATCAATCACGCTCAATCAGTTGCGGATGAATCCCTTTTGCAATCTATCAAAAGTAAAATCAATGAAGACATTCAAGAAGAGGAAATTCAGCAGAAATTTCTTGATCTTTTAACTGAATATCATGATGTTTTCTCCACTACGGATGGAACCTTAGGAAAAACGGATGTCATAGAACACCAAATAAGGTTAAAAGACAAGCAGAAAGTTATCTATGTACCTTCGTACAGACTCCCTATGAAATTCCAGAATGAGATAAATGATGAAGTAGGTAAAATGCTAGAAGAAGAAGTCGTTAGGAAATTGAACAGCCCTTATAATTTTCCGTTAATAGTTGTACCGAAAAAAGATCGAACTTGGCGTATCTGCGTAGACTTCCGTCGCTTAAATGAGGAAACGATCCCTGATCGATTCCCAGTGCCATGTACTGACGATATTTTATCTTTGCTAGGTCAGAACAAATATTTTACCAGTTTGGACTTACTTAAAGGCTTTCACCAGATACCATTAGAAGAAGAAAGTATCCCATACACTGCCTTCAGCCCAACCAGGGGACATTATGAATTTTTGCGTATGCCTTTTGGTTTACGTTGTGCTCCCATAACATTTACTAGAATGATCAACATAGTGTTTGGAGACTTGTTAGGGGGATATCCTACATGCCTATATGGACGACCTTGTAATCTTTTCTAATACCTTAGAAGAACATCTACGTAAACTGGAGCTAGTGCTACAGAGACTAAGACAGCATAATTTAAGGGTAAAAATAAGTAAGTGTAAATTTTTCAAAACAGAACTAGTCTATTTAGGTTTTACGGTGTCTAGTCAAGGTCTTAAAGTAGTCCACGATAAGGTCGTAGCTTTCCGATACCTACTAACGTCAAGGGAATACAGCAATTTCTGGGGTGTAGTGGGTATTACAGGCGTTTTATACGCAACTACTCAATAATAGCCGCTCCCCTAACCGATCTTACGAAGAAGGGCGTAGATTTCATATGGTCTGAGAAACATCAACAGGCGTTTAATACCTTGAAGGATGAACTGTGTAGTTCTCCTATATTAAAATTTCCTGACTTCGGTAAGGAATTCTTTATTGCAACAGACGCCTCAGACCTAGGAGTAGGTGGGGTATTGCTTCAGCAATATGACAAACAGTTTTTCCCTATAGCTTTTTATTCACGTAAACTGAGACCGTCCAAAAGTAAATATGCAGTAATAGACAAGGAAGGGCTAGCTATTGTTAATTCACTAGTGCATTTTAAGTTCATAATATACGGTTATCCCGTCAAGGTTCTCACTGATCATAAGCCCCTAACCGACTTCTTTAAAGGCTTTAGTTACAGCCCCAAACGAACTCGGTGGCATATGATCATCCAAGACTTTGGCGCGAGGATCAGGTATTTACCTTGGAAATCAAATATCATTGCTAACGCATTATCATGCAACCCCACTTCATCTTGTACGGAGCCATCAGCTGAATTAATAGATATATCAACATCCATGCCTATTGTTAAAACTGTACCTGAACAAG
Source organism: Macrobrachium nipponense (assembly GCF_015104395.2). NCBI lineage: Eukaryota > Metazoa > Arthropoda > Malacostraca > Decapoda > Palaemonidae > Macrobrachium > Macrobrachium nipponense. Next base: position 67,375,276 of record NC_061092.1, read on the forward strand.
AAGATCTGGGCTGGAGCGCTGAACTAATACAGACTGAACAAAGAAAAGATCAGCAATTAGAAAAAATCATAAATGCTTTGAACGGAAATCCTAAGGAAAAGGAATATATAAAGTATACGCAGCAGAACTATATAATCAAAGATAATATTCTGTGTAGATCCGTGACAAGGAAAACCCACAACACACCACAGGTGACTAACGACCAGGTAGTGGTACCAATCTCACTTATACCCACTGTCTTAAATTGGTTGCATGCAAATCCATTGCATGGCCACCCGGGGTTCTCCATCATGTCACAGAAAGCCAAATCATTATTTTATTGGCATACGATGCTTACAGATATAAAAAAAGCACATTGCTAATTGTCGCACTTGTCAGGAAACCAAAGGGCACACGAAGACACCTGTCAGCCTAGGGGCTTATCCCGTGCCCAATCAACCCTTTGAAAGAGTACACTTAGATTTATTAACAGGGTTTTACGAGTCAGACAGAGGAAATAAGCACCTCTTAGTAATCATAGATGCCTTGACTCGGTATACAGAACTGATAGCGCTTAAAACTAAAACCGAGATCGAATGCGCTAGGAAGTTTTACGAGTGCTACATTTGTAAACATGGAATTCCACACATGATAATCTCGGACTCGGGTGGAGAATTCAATAATCATTTCCTTAACTCATTGTGTGAATTCCTTTGCATAAAGAAAATCAATACCATGATCTACCACCCAGAGTCTAACGGGCTAGTGGAAAGAGCAAATCGAAAGGTCTTAAACATATTAAGAGTTACACTAGGGGGATTGGACCCCAACTGGGATATTGCCATACCTACGGTACTAAGCCATCCGTCTTAAATCACCTCATATCATGTATCTATTAAAATGTCGCCGTACTAGGCACTGTACGGTACCACCAGCTAGAACGCCTTTCCATGTATTTACGCCTACAACCAATTTATCAAATCCTCTAAAGGATGTTATGGATGCAAGCATAAGTCGATATAATATACTTCGTAAGAATCTAGAAGAATCACAAATCATAATGGAAAGGAATCATGATAAAATAGCTAAGCCAACTAAAACATATACAGTGGGTGATAAGGTATACATACAAGTATATGTACGCAAAGGACTCAATTACAAACTGACACCTAAGTTTGAAGGCCCGTTTAACATTTTAGAAATATTAACGGCCAATAGATTTAGAGTTCAAAACATATCCCAACCCACTGATAAGAGAATCGTACGATTGGCTCACATCAGAAATTAAAAGAAGGGTTGAAGGAAGTGAGGGAAATTTTTGTAACTATGAACTTGTATAATAACTTATATATATATATATATATATATATATATATATATATATATATATATATATATATATATATATATATATATATATATATATATATATATTTGTATGTAAACATTTTTCTTTAACATGAGTAATTACATATATTTTACTCATTGCAGGTTTCCAAAATAAAGCTTTTATTGTTAGGAGTGATACTGTTCATTCAGACATCTTTATCGTGAAGAGCACAAAACAAAACAAAAAATATAGACTTTACACATGGCACCATTGTAGAAAGAACAGAAGACGTTTTCATTACTGCAAGCAATATAGTTATAGAAGTAGATATGCAAGCTATTTTCCTCCCAGAGGAAAACGTCATTAACCTAAAGAGTGACCTGTTGAGGTTCGCTGTTTCGTTGAATGAAATGCACCAACGTCATTTTCCTGTTAATCCGAGAGTTCGCTGGCACAAAACCTAAGCATCGCGGAAATGTTATCATACGACTTGCAAAACAAAACTGCCGAGGCAGAAGCTCTGGCTCGAGATCTGCTGATGTGGACTGTGCGGCACAATAACCTCGAAAGATGCAACCCGTTTATCTTTGCTGCACTAAACATCTTTGGATCTGTTGCAAGTTTAGGCTTAGGAATTTCAAATCGTCTTAAAATTAATGATCAGAATAAGAGAATTGAGTTTTTGCAACATGAAAACGAACTAGTTTTGTCAGAACTGCGTAACCAATTATCATCAATTAATCAAATAATGAGTTTGGTGAACGAACATTCTAGTAATATCGATCAGATTATGGAAGTGCAACACTTGCTGGCAAAGTTTAGCGTATTATAGTTCGAAAATAGATCACATCCGTACCAAAATTTCACATTTTATTGAGAAATCAAAAAGACTATGTAGAAGCTATTACGCTAGCAACAAGGGGTGTTTTATTACCACATCTTTTGCCTATTAAAGATCTGACTTTAACTTTGGAGAACGGACAGGAGAAAACTGGGTATGTTCCTTTGTTAGACGCCCATAAGAGGAATTTTATTATAGTTTAATATCAGTAAGCGTTTGAAAATTACAGGATCATGATTACAATTCCCTTTGATTCTTCTGATGCCTGGCAAGCATACAAAATCGCACCGTTACCAACTTTCAGGACGAATAACTCAAGTCCAGCAATATATCCAATGACGGGACAAACGTATTGATTTCCCGTGATAGGGAAACAACATATCAGTCATTAAGGACTTAGGTAATTCACTCATTGTTCAGAAGCCCTGAATAATAAAGTTTGTACAGCTGACTCCTTTGAATTCCATCATATATCAATGGATTCATGCGAGTTAGGTATAGTGCTAAACGGTTTCTCTCTCCCCTACACACGAAGGTTGTCTGAAAAAACTTTATCCTTTTGACGATAATAAGTTAACTTACAGGCTGAACAACGGCTTGTGGAGTGCAATACGACAAGGCAGGCTTTAAGGGTTATCATGCCCGGACGGATACACGGCCCACTACCCAGATCTTCGTTGCAGCTGACGGTTGCATCGGGAAGTCGACGAACTACACGTTCCAAGGAGTTAACACTATCATCAGGGAACGGGCCTATTTCGCAAATTTCACGTGGACCAGTACTGTAATCCCACCCATCCGTTACCTCTCCATACAACGCGCAAGGTGGCTCATCGTTTGACGCAACTAGCTGAGATGGACCACATCACCGACTTATGCAGGGGGGAATCTTCGTTTCTGCGTTCTGTCGCTGGCTGTGATTTGCATTATGGGTGATGATTCTTATCGCCGTTAACATCTTTGCTTGGCGTAGGTTGAGGCGAACACAGATGGATCTTCAGAGGAACGTTTTGCCACGTCCAGACAACACTCCTATCGCGCTGAAAGCATTTACCGTAAGAGCCATTTGAAATTGGCCATTTCACTTGACTCGGAGGAAAATTGTCTGAATTGAGTTGTGTGTGAAAAGCGCGGTCCGTACGCTGGCAATATGTAGGACAAGAAACTCCGAGACTTTGCATTTTCTTATATATATAAACAGTTAAAAGAATCTTTCGGGCACCTAATAAAATATTGAAGCCCTATATATTAAAATGTTGGTGCGTGTACGTACCAGGAATCTATATCTTGTGCACAATCATATCAATTATAATATATCTATATCTTTAACAAGAGTAACAACTATTCTTAAACGAGTTACCTGTTGCCATAACCATTCATGTATACATGTTAACCTTTTATTTTGGTGGTACCTCATAATCAATTACTAACATTATGCCATATATAGCAAACATGGATCTGTATTTTCCATGCATTTTTCTTTATTTATGAATATGTCCATTAGGTATGTATTTTTTTTACATATACTTTTTTGCATATTTTTCCTTAATCACTTGTTTATGGCTATGACTAAATATATATACTGTCACACTCCTACAAAACATATTTAACGTAACTTTTAATGTTCAGTGCTTGAATGGTAGCTGTCCGAGCTAATGTAATATATTACATTTTGTAAACAGATAAATTCCATATCTGTAAATAAACCCATGACCCAAGGGGTCATTGGCGAATTAGGAGTGTAACCGCAGCGCCATAACAGGACGTGAAACTAGACCATGCTATGCAATGCTTGCAGTAGCCTGGTTTGCATTAGTATGTATAAACATTTTGCGTGTCTTGTAAACAGGTCACAACACCTTCCATGGGAAGCGGTTGACCTATTCACCTGTAGCGGAAACACATGACTTCCGAGCCGTATGGCTACGTGTTCATTTTATTCTTGTTATTATGTAAAACGCTGAGATAGCTAGTGTTACGCTATTGACGCGGGATCCCCCCCCCTATAGTTCAGTTCAACTTAGATTTCCCAACTGAGGCGGTCATCCGACCAAACCCTCCTATACTCCAGTGATGGAGCTAAGAAATAAAGTTGTTAATAAGTTAACTCAGTCCGTTTGAGTCATCTCCCTTATTCTAAAGAAGAACCAAAATCTACTAGATATCACTCAGACGAGAAAGGGAAAAAGAACCACAATGCTTACGTATAACAGTCGTAAGAAAAGACATACAAACTGCCGCAGTCCTATATCATTATAAGAGGTGGACAGCGGACAGTAAGATATATATTTATGTATATATACAAATTCCTCGATGCCAAATTTAACTTTTTTTGTAAGTAAAAATAGTGAAATGTTCTTTTCGCTCAAAACTTGTTTTATTTTAGTAAATTAGAAATATGAACAATAAAAAAAAAAAAAACCCTATATGACTGCATACATACATGTACACATACACAATATCACAACATAATATACTATTCAGTAAAGGAAATAAACTCCCAAGACCTATGTCATCACGGGTTGCCTGGTGTAAATTATGGCAAACCACTCCCAATGTTTTTTGTTTTTGTTTTGAGTATCTGAGATGATGAGTGGTTGTTTAAAATAAGGGGTAATAACCATAACAAGCAGTGTGAGTTACCATGATAGTAAAAGTTTATTTGGTATTGGGTATGTCTAAAGTTCTATTTTGATAACAATGATGGCGACTTACATATTGTTTTCTGCGTTACTGTATATCTTAGTCTCTTCGCTTTTGCGAAAGACTTTTTGTTTCTCCTTGCGACTGTCATTCGTAAGTATTTCTGGTTCCTTCCATCTCCTATGTGATATCTTAGTAGAGTGGTTCTTCTTAAACTAAAGGAGAGGATTCAAACAGATAAGTTGAAAAAAGGTATAACAACTTTATTCTGTAACTCCATACTAGATGCAGTTCGGTCGGAGACCGATATGTTTGAATGCTGGCACGGAACTGCCATTCTAAAGCATCACGTTGATAGCGGAACATTAGCTATCTCAGCGATTCATATAAAAACATACGTAGTCCGCCGGCTCGGAAGTTACAAGTTTCCGGCGTAGGTTAACAGGTCAACCGCTTCCCATGGAAGTTGTTGTGCAAAGTTATCAGTAATGCAAAACGATGACAATGTAACAGATTTAAAACCACCAGGCTACTGCAGACAGCGCATAGCGTAATCTAGATCTGCATTGGTCACGTAGGACCCTCCTAATGCCATGACCTCAGGTCATGGGTTTTTATATACAGATTATGTATTCAATAATGTATTTATTACACTAGCTCGGTCTGCTACCATTCAAGCCTTGAATAACAAAAGTTACTTTAAACATTGTTTCTTAGGAGCGTGCTCGTAACATATGTTTAGGTATAAACATAATAAGTGATTAAATGCATAAAAAGATTGTTACATACCCTTTTTGACATATTCATAAACAAAGATAAATGCATGGAAAATCTAGATCCATGTTTGGTAATATAATGATTAGGTACCCAAAAATAATAAAAAGGTCAAAAATCAAAAGATTAACATGTATACATGATTAATATGATAATAGGTAACCTGATTAAGAATAGTGGTTACTGATATATTATGGTAATAGGTAACCTGATTAAGAATAGTGGGGTTTACTGATATATTATGGCATGATCATGGATAAATTGTTAAAGAGTAATTGTCACTCTTTGTAATAGGTAAATATAATTGGACAATTGGTATAAAATAGTATAATTGTGTAATTGTGCACAAATGCAATATATAGGGCTGGTAGGTATTTTTATTAGGTGCCTGAAAAACAGCCTTTATTTGGAGTATATATTGTATAATATTGGGCTATAATATTTTTATTAGGTGCCCGGGAGATACTTTAACTGTTCAAATGCAAAGGCGGGGTGAGTCTTTCTTGTCCTACATTTTTGCCAGCATACAGACCGCTTTTCACACACAACACAATTCCAGACAATTTCCCTAGGCACAACATGAAATGCCAGTTTTCAGGCGGCCCTAAACTCAAACGACTTGAGTTTAACGGGTACGTCATCTAGACGGGACAATACGTTTCCTTGGAGATCCTTCTGTTTACGCCTCAGCCTACGCCAAGCAAAGATGTTTGACGGCGATAACCAATATGGCCGTCACGCTGAACACGGCCAGCAGAATGTAGTAACGAAGAAGTTTTCTCCCACCTGCATAAGTCGGTGACGCGTGGTTCATCTCAGCCAGTTGCGTCAAGCGATGAGCCACCCGCACGTTGTATGGGAGAGGTAGTGATGGGATAATTGTAGACGCCCAAGTATAGTTTGCAAAATACGCCTTCTCACGTATTATCGTGTTGACCCCTCTGACGGTGTAGTTTGTAGATGTCCCGTACAACCATCAGCTGCTACAAAAGATTGGGGAATGGGCGGTGGTCCCATCTGGACATACGACGTGGAATCCGGCTTTGTCGTAACGGATCCAGGAACCATTATTCATTCTGTAATTGAATTTATTACTGTGAAAAAGGGATAAAGTTTTCCCCAGACAACCTTCGCTTGTATGAGAGAGAGAGCCGTTTAGCACGATGCCTAACTCGCATGAATCCGTTGATATAGGATAGAATTCAAAAGAGTCAGCTGTACAAATTTTATTATTCATGGCTTCTGAACAGTGAGGAGTTTATCTAAGTCTTTAATGACTGTAAATGATTTCCTATCAGAAGAAATCAGTACATGCCCCGTCAATTTGGATATTACTGGATTTGAGTTATTTGTCATGAAAGTAGGAAACGGTGCTATTTTGTATGATTGCCAAGCATCAAAAGAAATCAAAAAGGTATGGTGATCATAATCCTGTAATTTTCAACGCTGACTGATATTAGGCTATAATAGAACTCTACTTTATGGGCGTCTAATAAAGGAATATAACCTAGTTTCTCCCGTCCATTTTCCAAAGTTAACGTCAGATCTTAATAGGCATGAGGTTTGTGGATATCAACACACCCTTTGTCGCTAACGTAATAGCTTCTACATAATCTTTTGATTTCTCACACGGATATATCTATTTTCGAACTATATGTAAGCTAATGTAGCCGCAAATGTTGAACTTCCATGACCTGATCGATATTATTTGAATGTTCGTTTACTATATATTCTATTGATTGATTGAAGATAACTGACTGCGAAGTTCGGACAAAGCTAATTCGGTTTTGTGTTGCAAAAACTCAATTCTTTTATTTTGATTATTATCTTAAGGCGATTTGAAATTCCTAAGCCTAGATTCGCAACAGATCCTAAGATGTTTAGTCCAGCCAGAATAAGCGGGTTGCGGCGTTCGAGATTATTGTGCCGCACAGACCACATCAGCAGGTCACGAGCAAGTTCCTCTGCCTCGGCGGTTTTATTTTGTATGTCATAAGACAACATTTCCGCGACGCTTAGGGTTTGAGCTAGCGAAACCTCTGAGTTAGCATGAAAATTACGTTGGTGCATTCCTTAAGCGAAATAGCAAACCTCATCAGGTCATTCTTTAAGTTAAGGACGTCATCTCAGGCAAAAATATGGCCTGCATATCCACTTCTATGACATATTACTGACACTATGAAAACATCGTCTGTTCTCTCGATAATCGAGCCATGATTAAATTCTATTTCTTTCGTCCTAGCGCTCTTTCCATACAACAAGATGTCTGAACACCACAATATCACTCCTAACAATAACAGATTCATTTTTGAAAACCTGCAATGAGTAAAAATATGTAATAACTCGTGTAGAAGAATTGGTTTACATACAAATATGATTAATATATATATATATATATATATATATATATATTATATATATATATATATATATATATATATATATATATATATATATATATATAAATTATTATACAAGTTTCATAAATACAACCATTTTTTTCCCTTACTCCATCTACCTTTCTTTAGATTCTTGATATGTGCCAATGGAACTATTCTCATCATCGTGGGTTTGGATACATTTTGAACCCTAAATCTATTGGCCGTTAATATTTCTAAAAGTGTTAAACGGGCCTTCAAACTTAGGTGTCAGTTTATAATTTAAACCTTTACGTACGTATACTTGTATGTATATCCTGATCGCCCACGGCATATGTTCTAGTTGGCTTAGCTATTTTATCATGATTTTTTTTTCGTTATTATTTGTGCTTCTTCTAGATTCTACGAAGTATTTATATCGACTATGCTTGCATCCATAACATCCTTTTAGAGGATTTGATAAATTAGTTGTAGGCGTTAGTACATGGAAAGGTGTTCTAGCTGGGATACCGTACAGTGCCTCGTGCGGTGTCATTTTAATAGACACATGATACGAGTGATTAAGTGTGCTTAGTACCGCAGGTATGGCAATGTCCCAGTTGTCTGCTGCCCCCCCTAAGGTGACCCTTAAAATGTTTAAAACCTTACGATTTGCCCCTTCCCTCCACTAGCCCATTAGACTCTGGATGATAGATCATGGTATTTGATTTTCTTTATACAAGGAATTCGCACAAGGAGTTAAGGAAATTATTATTGAACTCCCCGCCCGAGTCTGATATAATGGTGTGTGGAATTCCATGTTTACAATGTAGCACTCGTAAAACTTTCTAGCGCACTCGACTGCGTTTTTGTTTTAAGCGCTATCAGTTCTGTATATCGAGTCAAAGCATCTATGATTACTAGGAGGTGCTTATTTCCTCTGTCTGACTCGTAAAATCCTGTTAATAAATCTAAATGTACTCTTTCAAAGGGTTGATTTGGCACGGGGTAAGCCCCTAGGCTGACAGGTGTCTTCGTGTGCCCTTTGTATTCTTGACAAGTGCGCAATTGCTATGTGCTTTTTATATCTGTAAGCATCGTATGCCAATAAAATAAGGATTTGGCTTTCTGTGACATTAAGGGAATAACCCGTGTTGGTCCATGCAGTGGATTTTCATGCAACCATTTTAAGACAGTGGGTATGAGTGAGATAGGTACCACCACCTGGTTGTTATTTCAACTGTGGTGTGTTGCGGGTTTTCCTCGTCACGGATCTACACAGGATATTATCTTTGATGATATAATTCTGCTGCTTATACTTTATGTATTCCTTTTCCTTCTGGATTTCCGTTTAAACGCAATGATGATTTTTTCTATTTGCGGATCTTTTCTTTGTTCTGTCTGTAATAGTTCAGCACTCCAGCCCAGATCTTCCTGTTCAGATATAGTTTTAACAATGGGCGTGGAGGCTGAGATATCTATTAATTCAGCTAATGGCTCGGTACAAGATGAAGAGGGTTTGCGTGATAATGCGTCAGCAATGATATTTGCTTTCCTAGGTAAATACCCGATCCTCGCGCCAAAGTCCTGGATGATCATGTGCCACCGAGTTCGCTTAGGGCTGTGACTAAAGCCTTTAAAGAAGTCGGTTAGGGGCTTATGATCAGTGAGAACCTTGACGGGATAACCGTATGTTATAAATTTAAAATGCACGAGTGAATTAACATAGCGAGCCCTTCCTTGTCTAATTACTGCATATTTTAACTTTTCGGAAGGTCTTCGAGTTTACGTGGAATAAAAAGCTATAGGGGAAAAACTGTTTATCATATTGTTGAAGCAATACCCCACCTACTCCTAGGTCTGAGGCGTCTGTTGCTATGAAGAATTCCTTACCGAAGTCAGGAAATTTCAAGATAGGAGAACTACACAGTTCATCTTTCAATTTATCGAACGCCTGTTGATGAATTTCAGACCATATGAAATCTACGCCCTTTTTTATAAGATCGGTTAGGGGAGCGGCTATGATGGAGTAGTTCCTAATAAACCTCCTATAGTATCCGCTACACCCTAAAAATTGCTGTATTCCCTTGACGTTAGTAGGTATCGGAAAGTTACGGATAGCCGATACCTTATCATGGACTACTTTAAGACCTTCACTAGAAACCAGTGAAACCTGAAACCTAAATAGAGTAGTTCTGTTTTTAAAAAATTCACACTTACTTTATCTTTTACCCTTAAATTATGATGCCTTAGTCCTTTGTAGCACTAACTCTATTTACGTAGATGTTCTTCTAAGTATTGGAAAAAGATTACTAGGGTCGTCCATGTAGGCATGTAGGATATCTCCTAACAAGTCTCCAAACACAATGTTTATCATACGAGTAAAAGTTATGGGAGCACAACGTAAACCAAAAGGCATACGCAAAAATTCATAACTGATGGAATCCTTTTAGTAGGTCCAAGCTGGTGAAATATTTGTTCTGACCTAGTAGAGATAGGATATCATCAGTACATGGTACTGGGAATCGGTCAGGGATTGTTTCTTCATTTAAACGACGAAAATCGACGCATATCCACCAAGTTCGATCTTTTTTCGGTACTACTATTAACGGAAAATTATAAGGGCTGTTTGATTTCCTAATGACTCCTTCTTTTAGCATTTTACCTACTTCCTCTGTTATCTCATTCTGAAATTTCATAGGAAGTCGGTACGAAGGTACATAGATTACTTTCTGTTTGTCCTTGAGCCTTATTTGATGCTCGATGACATCCGTTTTTCCTAAGGTTCCATCCGTAGTGGAAAAAACATCATGATATTCAGTTAAAAGATTCAAAAATTTCTGCTGAATTTCTTCTTCTTGAATGTCCTTATTGATTTTGTTCTTTATAGATTGCAAAAGGGATTCATCCGCAACTGATTGAGCGTGATTTATCTCAGCTACGGTAAGAATGCGATGTTTATAAACTTTCCACCATCCAAGATATGTTGATTTTTGTAGGATTACTAAAGTGGTATTCAAATGATTACAGACTTCGATGTGACATTGTTGTTGTGAGCCGACTGTATAAATGGCTTGTGTGACGGATAATCCGTGTGTTTTCAGAGTTTCGGAAAGGATTAACGTTTCAGATCCTGGCAAGGTTTTCTTTACGCACTAACTAATTGTTCGAAGTTACGTTCGGCTCGAGAGTTTGCGTGCAAGCTGATATTACGGGCGAGCGAGAGTTCTGTTGGGTTGTATGTTTATTTTTCTTGGTTCATGAGACAGGTGATTGGTTCTTCAATGTAAGTGAACTACTCTGTCTGTCTCTTTATTATCTAAAACTGATTTTAGGGTATTATGAAGACTTATAGAATTTTCCTTTGATATACACGCCGTGTTTTGCAGGTGCTAAGATAATATTTTGAGTGCCATAGAACGGGTATCCGATAATTACTGCGGGATACATATTAATGTTTTGTACAACGATAAAGGTATCGGAAAACGTGCGCTTACCGACCTTGTACTGAACATGAGTTACACCTACCACATTTAATTCATTATTTCCTATGCCTGAGAGCCTTATTCCGGACTTCTCTATAGGGAAGTTTGAAAAGAGTAAATGATGAGTCCTTAAATCCATGATATTACGTGGACTACCAGAATCAAAGAACAAAGTGAATGACTTATGGTCCAAATTTACTGCATGTAAGGTGGGTCGCAACTCGTCTTGACTAATAATTGCATGAATTTGTTGCAAAATCTACGGGAACCTGCACAGATTTTTGGATTCAGCCGTGTGTTCTAGGAAAATCAATGCCTCACAATGATCTGATAAATGATTAAACTGATTATTGATACAAAAGATGTTGATATTGATGACCCAACATCGCCCTCTCTCCCCCTTGGAGCGAACTACGTGGTATTGCTTTGTTTATCACAACGTTGAAAATTCGCTTGGACCTGCAAAGTTCAATGGCTAGACGGCCCAGGAACAGAGGTACCTGAAGCACGATTTGTTTGTTTCTGCTGTTGTGCAGCATTTGCCGTTTGCTTGTTTCTTTTTATAGTACTGAGGACCCTTCTTTTTATTTGCACTGGCAACTGGTTGCGTGTTTGTAGGATTCTGCTGTTGTTCCTCGAGTAGCAACGATTATATGAATGAGTGGAACTATTATGTATTGAACAAAAACGCGTCCGGCAGTCTGAAATCATGTGACCTGGTCGTTTACAGTTATAACAAACCATCCCTGCAACTTGATTATTATTATGTACCACGTTTACTTGTTGTGGCTTGTTCTCATTTTTTGCAAAAACTTGAATGAGCGAAGGATCTAGGTCGGTACATTTAGACATGTGTTTTTTTATTTGTTTATACACATCTAATTCCGTACTGTTGGGTGGGGCTGCAATTTTTTGTCAAAACACCGCACTAACGCTTCAGGCAACATTGGCAGTAATACTCGTAAGGTAAATTAAACGGATAAAATCTTTCACGGCGATTCTGGCACTCGTAACCCACCCGGAGTTACTTAAACTAACTTGATATTCATTTAGCCGGTCGGCAATTAGCGCCGCCCGCTCGACAACATTAAGCTGAGTCATGGAGGCTTGGTTAAGGATATTTCTCAATGCCAATACTACATCTAATGCCTCTTCACCCCATACACACGTAATCTGATTTTGAACTCGTCCCATGTAGTCGCCTCTTGGAAAGAAACACCCCTTATATAAGCACTTGCGTCTCCTTAGCAAAGTCTATGAAGCTTTTGGCCTCCTGTAATTGTACTGCTGGGTCTGTGATGCTTTTTGCATTTAAATGAGCGTCTACAGATGAGATCCATGCCTCAACATTTTGAGGCAGGAACCCATTGACCCGACCTTGAAAAGGGACAATTGCTGACCTCGCGCTCACGAGAGTCACCACATTGGGGTTGCCAGCCGGAGTAGTTGCAATGTTCACTTTTACTTTTTTCTTATCACTTCTATTCCTTGCGGTCCTATCAAATATCTATAAGAGTACACTCGACCACTACGTAAACGCATATGCAATATACTGTATAAATGTGTTATAGTAATAGGAAAATCCCCCAAAAGATACAAAAATACAGATAATTTGATAAAAATATTATACAGGAGAATTTCCTGCAAGAAACGATTAGCAACAACGAGAAGAAAAAAAAATAATCTGCGGGCGAGAACTCGTAGTTGAAGATTGATTCTGTAATGAAGGAAGATTTAAGATGGTGAACAACTCACCCCCAGAATACTGGACGATCAACTCCTGTGAACAACACTTCACTGAGGAAAAAACCTGGACCTTGAATAGATAAAATGGTACTTAGCTCAAGATTATATTGGTGTAAACGGATTGTTGACATGGGATGACGTCTCAGTTCCTGTCGTCGTCGCATCGGAAGTCGTGATGACGTCACTGTCTTCTCTCAGGCTCACGATGCATGAAGAAGTCCAAGATTGATGACGTCACAGCCTCCTTCCTCGCATTACTTCCTCTTGCTCTACTCTTTTGCGTCCTTGCTAGTGATCGCTGCGATGTTTCCTTTGTGTTTCCTTTATTTTGTGTTTTTTAATTCTTTCTGTTGATGTTCGATGCTGCTCTCGTCCGGTGTTGATTCTCGAAGATAAGTGACAACAGTCACTCAAAACGTCGATGTTGATGCTTGTATTCTTCTCGATGAAGGACATATCTTCGTCTTCATAAAATGTTGCGTTGATTGAAGATCCCGTTTCCTCTGTTTAGTATTGATTTTGAAGGTGGAAGTTGGTTATTGTAGTTCTTCGGTCGGCTGATATGGGTCTTGTTAATCTTATTCTTCATCTAAAGCTGCCACCAGTCTTAGTCTCTTCGCTTTTGCGAAAGACTTTTTGTTTCTCCTTACAACTGTCATTCGTAAGTATTTCTGGTTCCTTCCATCTCCTATGTGATATCTTAGTAGAGTGGTTCTTCTTAAACTAAAGGAGAGGATTCAAACAGATAAGTTGAAAAAAGGTATAACAACTTTATTATGTAACTCCATACTAAGAGATTGCAGTTCGGTCGAGGAGACCGATATGTTTGAATGCTGGCACGGAACTGCCATTCTAAAGCATTCACGTCGATTAGCGGGAACATTAGCTATCTCAGCGATTCATATAAAAACATACGTAGTCCGCCGGCTCGGAAGTTACAAGTTTCCGGCGTAGGTTAACAGGTCAACCGCTTCCCATGGAAGTTGTTGTGCAAAGTTATCAGTAATGCAAAACGATGACAATGTAACAGATTTAAACCAGGCTACTGCAGACAGCGCATAGCGTAATCTAGATCTGCATTGGTCACGTAGGACCCTCCTAATGCCATGACCTCAGGTCATGGGTTTTTATTTACAGATTATGTAATTCAATAATGTATTTATTACATATATTCTTGCGGTAGGTGGTAGTGGTTGTGGTTTTGGTACAGATGCTTAAAATTAAATAAAATAAGATAAAAACCTTAGGTCATGAGTTTATGTAAAGTTATTCAAATTAGTTACTATATGAGATTCAGGGCCTCTGTAACACGGTTTTTTCGCAATAACTTTTTATCTATGCATTTCATAAATATAACGCTTATTCAGAATACATATTATATCAACACATAAATTTTGAGTGTATTCTGCACTACGTAGGTTGAATAAATTTGGTACTTATAATGTAAAAGTGACCTTTTTTGAAGACGGGCCAACTTACTCAGAGAAAAGGTTTCGAACGCACTCGTTACGTAACTTATGACATCATTTCTTCCGTCTTTCTCGATGGATGATTGGCTATACGTAACGAAGGCTAAACCTCTGGCAACAATGACATACAAATTTAAATACAAGCAAAGCAGTACACCTTTATGAACTCTGGAACCTCCCCACTGATAATTGTCATAATGAACAAACCAACAAAATATGTTAATAAATACAAAAACACTTCGATTATTAGTCTAACTCCCAAAATAAGTTTCCAAAGAAATTACAGTCTACTTTATAGGTCACAATCAGATTGACAAGATGTAGGGAAAAGTTGGTAATTACCAAAAACATAGTAGACAAGCTTGATTTGATAACTGCTATATCCAATGTCAAGCAATTTTTATTTATTGGCTATCTACCTATTTACTGAAAAAATAGCCAAGTTACCGTATATTGGCTTTAAACCTTCACCCAATAATTATCGTCAGAATGGTGACTTCATGAGGCTCCACCCACTTTCGCCTCGTTATAATTCAGGATAATACTGAAGGCTACCATGGGCATTGTTGGATTAGAAAATTTAACTTCTGGCTATAAAACCTAATTTCTCGAGTAGTTGTAAGAAGTGCTAAATGATCCTCAAGGATCCCAGCAGTTGGTTAAACGTTTAATTCATGTATATTACTGCTATACTGTTGCGGCACTACTGCTACAGTAGTATTACTACGCTAGCACTGATACACCACCCTCATCTATGTATCGTTCCGCCATTCATAAAGTCTTTGGGTTTCAGAGCCGATGGTATTTCTGTCTGGTGGATGGGCGGGGCAACATTTAGTCAAAGGGTGTTTGTTTACCTTGCTTACGTAATGAATGTTTTTCGACTCTTGGCTCGTAATCATTGGCCATGGCGTCGGCTAGATCATTTTTACTCTATAAAAATTAAAACTATCGGGTTTAGGTTATTGATAATGCTGACAAAATTTGTGTGTGGTTGTAAAATATACATATGTCAACTTTCAGCTACATCCGATGCTTTGACAAGGAGCAAAGTCCAAAAAACCGTGTTACAGAGACCCTGAATCTCATAGTAGGTTTAATTATATATAAAACTTCTATCATGAGAAGTATGTCTTTTACATAATTAGAATAATTGCTTTTTTATGTAAGTTAAGTATCAAATATTTTATATATATGCAAAAGACTAGGAGATTGCATTATTTTTACTCACTGAGTTCCACCAAATATTATAGTTTTTTTATTGAACTTATAAATAATGAAGATGGAGCATTCTCTCTAAATATGATATATCATGTTAGCCTACTTTGAAATAAGAGCAATAATAATAATAATAGTTACTTTATGGATAAATAAAGAAAAAAAAATACTTACGAAGCAAATAAAATATCTGCGAACAGTAAATGCTACGATAGCAAATAGAAAGATCATTAATTTTTGCTAGAAAGAAAAAAATTCTATATTCAAGAATTTTTAAATATAGAGTAATTTTCGTTATTATAACACTCTCCCATATACAAAAGTTGTAATGGTTATTTGACAACAGTATGCTAAAACATCATAACGTGACAAGCAAGTTATACCCAACTCCTCCATGAGCGACAAAAGACAAACCCTCTGTCTCTGGTACTACCCCACCACCTATGTATTGGGCAAACTGCCACGTCACTCAGTAAAATTAACTTTGATGGTTTATGACAAAATAACAAAGAGAAACGGTGAAAGATGTTTTGTTGATACATGCACGAAGTAAATACAAAGGGTTTAGTAAAGCTATGTATTAGATCCTGAAGAGTGGCATTTTTTTAATACCCGCATCACTGGACTTATGTAAAATGACATTGATGTATTTGGCGCGTTAAACTCCTCTGCCAACTTTAACTCATTCAATTTGTCAAAATCGGTCACCTCCTTAGACTTAAGCCGTCGCCAGCATATTGCTCTTTGCTCCTGGCAAACTCTGCAGAAGTTTGGTTCCTACTTTTCTGCAAAATCCTGAAGCCTTGGGAATGAGTGCATACGCCTTCAATAAAATAGCTTTTACACTGTCATAATTCGGTGACAAATCCTCATCTAGGGAGACATACACTTTCTGTGCCATACCTAGTAATTTACCTTGGATAAAAATGTTCCAATACTCCTGGGGCCATTCCAGTCTTCCAGGTGTCTTCTCAAAGGACACCAAAAATTCAGCCACATTATTCCCTTGAAAATTAAGGACAGACTATAGAACCTGAACCAAATTATTTCCAGGCGCAAAAAACCTCTTCTGAGAAGGGGAAGAAGAAGAAGAATTCATATTTCGTAGGGTTTTAACGTCGATCTCATGCTCTCTCATTTTTCTCTCTCCTCCACTTGTAACCACTGCAGATCAATTAACAACTTTTTCAACTTTATCTGTTTATCAAACACCTCTACCTGCCTAACCTCCTTTTTATTTCACCCCTCATCACTTTGACCCCTTCATCACCTCCAACAATAGTAAAACCTTCCTGGCCATAAACGGGTATTCATTCTTCCAAAAAATTGGCTATTTCCTTTAATTCCTGTTTATTTAGTTTTGCAATCCTGTCTTTCCATCCTCTCCCTAATGAGCCTCATTACATTTAAAGCAGCCATAATCACTTACAAAAACTGTGCACAAAAATTATGCACAATTATTACAGGCAGCAACAAATTACCATAACAACATTAGAGGAGGTGAAACTATGCTGCTGACAAATATCCAAAGAATCAATTTGCACACTCAAATGATCCTGTCTCGCTAATATATAATGGCTTAACGACCACCACATAACAGATACTTCTTAAATCTCTTCCAATATTCATCTTAAAAACCGCTGAAATCCACAATAGATGGAATCAGTTATGCAACTATCACAGAATTTGTAAAGTGATTCAAGGGGACAAACAAACGCCAATAAATAAATAAATAAATAAATAAATAAATAAATAAATAAATAAATAAATAAATAAATAAATAAATAAATAAATAAATAAATAAATAAATAAATAAATAAATAAATAAATAAAATAGTATTTAATACCTAAACTTCAGTTAGAAGTGACACGTGGACCCTTTTAATATATAATTTAATGCAAACATAAATACCCTTACATATGAAAGAAAAAAAAGGACTCACACATACACTATTAAGCAAATAAAAGCAACACATTAATGCTAAAAAGAGGAACCAGGCAGGAAAAGAGGATCAAAACGACACAGAATAGCCTAACAATTTTGCACACTAATTTAATTATACAAATAAGGGATTATACTTAGTTCTTGCAACATCACACAACTATCCCATGCAGGTTGGGGTAGACTAGAGACCGTCAGGAAAATACAGCGCCAATGACCTTTCCTCACCTAGCTGATGACTAAGTTATAATCCACCTTGCTGGATATCTGAGAGTAACCTTTAGTATAAATCCTGAGCCAGAGGTGAAGACAGACAATGCGTAACTCTTCCCAGTATACGGAAGAATGGTGCGTGCAACAGTGCTTGCTGCAATCTCTCAGGACAGGTGATCCAATATCAATAGCTTATGCTATAGTAGTAACAAACAGGCAATATGTAATCCAATATAGCAGCAACAGCAACCTCCATCAACTGGCTCAGAAAACAGATTTCTTGCCTGTCTTTTTATGGACAAAATGAAAACTCTCGGGGGGGTGGAGGAAAGGCTAAGGTGACTTACATTGAAGAGAAAAACTAGGCTTTAAATTTGATGCTGGGTACTAATGTATTTAATTTTCAAAGAAATTCATTGAAATTGTCCCGCCTATTATCCCAAAATATTAGGATATCTACATAACCCAAAACTACCTTAATTGATTGCCTTCAGAAAATTCACAAAGATAAATCTTCATTTTCATTCTATTTTATATTTCTTATAATTTTTTTCAACAAAGACATTTGTACTTCCTTATCCATTTTGATTCACTTGGCATAATTAGAAAGCAATGTCGTCAAAATATAATTTTTTTTTTTTTTTATGTAAATTTTCACTCCATTTTGATTAATATAATGAGTTCCTTTATGATTTGGTTGTTTTTAGTTTCATTTGGTATCACTTTTGTTTACTCGTCTTTGGTAAAGAAGGGAAGGATAATTTTCACAGCCTGCCCACTTTCATAAGTCTGTAAACGAAACCGTAGTTTATAACTTACAAGAAAACTTTAAAGATGTTCAATAACCTACATTAAAAGTTTTGGAAACTCGCTCTTCGAAACCTGACACTAACGTATATTTATTGGTATAAGTCTTAATCAACCAAAAGCTCCTGTCTCCCCTACCCCCTTCTCTCTCTCTCTCTCTCTCTCTCTCTCTCTCTCTCTCTCTCTCTCTCTCTCTCTCTCTCTCTCTCTCTGCATGCACACTAACGCAGTTTTGTTAAGGATTTACCTTAAATTTTTCATCTTCATACAATTATGTTGCAAAATAGTAACTTAACCAGGAAAGGTAAACATTCTGAATTGAAGAAGTCATTACAGCCTGAGAAATAAAGAAAATAACTTGTTGACTATGTTAGTGTTATACATTACTAGAATAGGTTATTATTCTGTAAACCAATATTGAAGCTGTGTTAAGAAATATTTGCTGGAGCATTAAATTTGTTTCATTAAACTTAATTAGATTTACCACTAACAGTCAGTTAAATTGTCAGTTAAGTTTTGGAATGATTTAAATCATGTAAGTGTGATTTGTAAGCCTTTTTAAAATGGATAACCCTTTATTTACCAGTTATGTTTAATGAATAAGAATATGTTCCTGAGATTATTCAAATGTCTCGATCGTAGTTTTAGTCTGTAGAGGTCATTTTTGCCGATATATCTAAAGAGGAAAGTGTATAAATAATCTTTTAGAAAACTTGAATGAACAAGTGTCTTCTATTAAAACGATCCTTGAAATAGAATATTATGGTTGGATGTCCATTCTAAATATTTTTATTAGATTTAAAACCTTTTCGGTATATATATATATATATATATATATATATATATATATATATATATATATATATATATATATATATATATATATATATATATATATATATATCACATATCACACATCACCACGAGTAATAAAAATTAGAGTCTGTAGGCCTGACCGGTTGCAGCTTAATTTCCAAGACATTTACGAAGGACTGATACACATTAGTAGATATCATAATTCAAATATTGCAGAGGCATTATGGTCGAACACACAATCATTTGAGACTACGAATCCACCCCTGACAGGTATCAAAGGGGGAGCGTTGAGATAACTCATAAATACTGGTGTTCTCACTGCCATGTATATATCGAAATATGAATAAAGTCGGACAGCACAAATGCCTCTAAAAGATTTTGGTTGCATTCAGTTAAGTAAAAAAGATAAAAATATACACATTTCAAAAGCAAACAAATTAAGTGTGCTGTGGATTTTAAGTAGAATTGAGTATATAGAAAAAAATAGATATTCTTTTCACTGATGATAGCACATGTAAGGAAGTACATTAAAACCAGGTAGACAATGCAATTTTAGTAATTATAGTAAGAAAGAGAAAAATTAACTAAAGGAAATGAAAGCCATTGCTACAGTATATGCATAAGTTCATGGTGCATTTGAGAACAGGGTAACAATGAAATATATATACTTATAAAGAACTCCCATGACAATACTAAAGGGTGTGTTACACAAAATTCCATGTAAGCCTTCTTCATTTTTTTATATTTACCAAAGTAATAAAACAGTAGAAAGATTAACAGAACAGCATAAAAAATGTGTAAATTATGCACAGGGCAATGGTGGCGTTTTTATACATGTCAGTGATAATGATCGTACAATCAGCTTAGAACGGGCCAAAAAATAGCATATTTTAATAGTACACTGGAAAGAAATATCAATGAATCAAACTTTATAAAAGTATGTTATGTCAATAACGTGAAAATCAGTTAAGATTCTATAATTTCAAAAGGAAATTGAAATACATTTGAATTTTAAGAAGCGACTAGCTATGTAGGGAAAAAGGATTATCATATTTTGTAAACATTGTGTAGGGTCACTAACACTGATGAGTTTTTTGTCTCCAATGGCCAGTATGTTTGTGATACTGTTCCTTGAGTATATATATTGTGATTTGTACCTCCAGCACTGATGAATTTTTATCATCTGGAATTAACTTAGTTTTTATGTTCCTTTTTTACTTTGTGTTGTGTATTTTATGTTCCTTTTTTTACTTTGTGTTATGTATTTTAAACTATCTTAATGTTTTTAGATATAGTCAATCAGTATAGTTCTTACTGTTTCTCTTTTTTTATCTTTTTATAGATAAGTGACCCTGATGATGGGAAAAGCAATGTATTCCCGAAAGCTCGGCTGTGCCCTTGTTTTATTTTAAGGAAATAATAATGTCTGGAATATTACCACGTCTTCTGGCTATCCTGTTCCTCCTTAAATTGAAGTTTTCCAGAAACGACAACATAACCAGTTATATACATATATATATATATATATATATATATATATATATATATATAATAATATATATATATATATATATATGTGTGTGTGTGTATATATTATATATACTTATATATATATATATATTATATATATTATATATATATATTTTTTATATATATAATAAACTGGGGACTTTTTGTAATATTATTTTGATTATACAGTAGTAGCAAGTCTTCAAGGCAATTTACTTGCTAAACAAACTTCCCTGTAAAAGAAAGACTAAGCTCAAAAAGAGAAATAAAAGCATTGCTAGACCAGAGAGAAGTACAACCAAGAAGGAGATACTGCAGTTATGACTTTTCAGGAAAAGAAGACGCAAATCATCAATAGTTTTATTCCCGAAAGTAATTTTGAATCCTTACCTGCTACTCGTGGAGATTTTCAGAGGATGATTAAAATGTTAAAATGAAGATGGAAATTAGAATGCTACGATTTGTAGGTAGCTCCTGGCTTCAAACGAAAACGTTCTTTAGACTGTTATTGAGGAATGGTGCCGTATTTATTTATTTGTCTATTTATTTATTTGTTTATTTATTTATTTGCTTGTTTGTATTTTCCATAACCGAACTCGGCCATCAACAGCCTGCAATTATCCCCAAGCTCTTTTTTTATGGATAGATAAGTCTTACCAGAATCTTATAGGAAAAAGGATAAAAAAATATGTATTTAATATATAACGAAAAAAGAGAGGAAATTACACCCATTTTTATCAGCCCAAAGGCTTTAGGGGTGGGGTTGGGGAAGGGGGCAAAGCAGAGAAGGAAGGGGTAGGAAGAGATTTGTATCTTACACAAAAAGGAACTACAGGTCTTTTCATATACTTTTGGTTGGCTCTTTTGTTCCTTTGGGAACTTACCTTCCGAAAAGAGGATGATTTACTGATATAACAGCTTAATTTGCTCTAAATCTACTTTTGACGCTTTAAGTATCATCTAATCACTTACAACTGAAACAACTGGGTTCTTCATTGTGATTACCGGATTATGGCAAACAGCCTTGCATTACTCAATGTCTGTAAATAAGGAAAAATTTAAATGCTTAGTGAATGGAAATTATCTCCATCATTTTACCGAAACCTTTCAATCAATAACTCCTATTTATATTGTGCTTTAAGGCCATGTATCGTAAAGTTTTTTTTCCTCTCTCTCTCTCTCTCTCTCTCTCTCTCTCTCTCTCTCTCTCTCTCTCTCTCTCATTTCCGTCGGTCTTTAACAATCTGAAGGGAAGCACCAAGGAAAAGAATTATTCTATTCACTGAAGGGAAATGCACTTTATTTTTTTCATCCGTATCAAACACTGCTGGAGAGAGGAGAGGAGAGAGGGGCCGAGAGAAGGGCTGAGAGAGAGGTCGAGAGAGAGAGAGAGAGAGAGAGAGAGAGAGAGAGAGAGAGAGAGAGCAAATGTCCTGGAGACGCAGGCTACCTGTCATTAGGTTGGAAATTAATAATTGTTGTCGGCTGCTTCTGATCAGGTCTGGGAAAACACATAACATTAAAGCATCTTTAAATTCTGAGCCGCCAAACGACAAACCCTCATTCACACCGATGGACCATCCACTAGTGCTTAACATAGAGCCCCGGCCTGTCTGCCCGAATTGAATTCAATTGCCACCTTGGGTCTTTAACTGCCGTACGCCCGAGTTGCTAACAACGAATATTAATTCTGACCCGACCGATGTCTCTTTATTAGAGTGATTAAGTTCGATGTCAGAACTATTTGCAAGTAACCACATCTTTAGTAAGATGTGAATTAAAATATGTTACTGTCAAGATACTTTTAGTCAGTTTTAAATGATCTGTCTTTAAATTGAAATGATCTTATCGGTTACAACGCTGCAAAAATTTGCCTCTAATTTGAGTTTTTTTTTCTCTCTTTTTTTGAGTACCTATAAGCAAGGATAAAGCTTTAGGTTAATTAATTATGTTATATTTTAAATAATTTATTGAAACTAAGTCTTTTGTAAAAGAAGGCTAAATTTTGAATTTGGACAGATTGCATTAATATTTCTAATCACCAAGAATGAATGCAGCATATCTTTATTTATTCTGGGAAAATGTCTAAATTCATTTTAACACTCAGTCAGTAAAATTTTCAAGAATTCATGATCATTGACAAGTTAAAGGAACCTGCTGTTATTTAAAGCGCATTCATATAAAAGTTTCCTCATATTTTTTATTGCTTAACTACTTTGAAAATAATAATGAAAACGTTGTCAGTCTATTTCATAGAGAGGCGTCACAGTTGTCCTCTTCAGCAAAGAGGAAAATAATTTTAATTATGAATATAGTAGGACGAATTGATCTATAGAAAGATGCAATAGTTTTTATATCTTTTATTTTACCTCTATTTTATTCCTCATTGACGGTTTTATTTTAATTTGACTCTCTTTCATTTTGGGCATTCCATCTTCATAGCTACTGCAGCTTCTATATATATATAATATAGTATATATATATATATATATAATATATATACATATATATATATATATATATATATATATACATATATGCTTTAAAAATCACAGTAGATGCACGTGACTTCATTAAATAAGCGAATACCACAGGAAAATGATA
>NC_061092.1:67404008-67406508 GCF_015104395.2 Macrobrachium nipponense
TTTTTTTTTTGTCCATTCCTCTTCCAACCTCCAGTCAATGTCGTGCGTCTGGCAGCGCTATAAAACAGGTCACCACCTTTTCAAAATACTGGAAGTTTAAAAATTTATCAAATGGCAATAAATCATAATCAAGAGCGAATTTAAATATTTATTTTACATAAACAGAACTTTCACTGAAATATGTATTCGAGAAAATGGCTCAGGATCGTAGGTTGTCTTATTGCTTCTTGTCATTTAAGCGAGGTATCCGTCCCTATGAAGACCGATGATGCGACCTCACTAATAACCCCCAATATCAGAAAAGTCCTCAGGATCTATAAATATGCGATAAATACGCTCTATTAATAGAGAGCAAATATACGAAAATATATCAGAAACTATTTAATTACCAATTAATATAATAAATGTATGAAGATCGGAAAAATATGAACTCGAACGAGCAAAAATAAAACCGACACCTCACAAATATAAGTAATTAAACCGGCAATAAATTCTAAATTTTAATAAAAAACAATATAGTGGTCCTTAGGATGATTTTTTTTATAGTTCAGGTTAAGGAGACAATTCATTCAAAATGAATGCGTAACTTGAGTGAAATTTACAAGGCACAAGCATCAATGTGGTTTGCAACTTACCTCCATTCTAAGCAAGCCTCTCTAGGTCAATTGCAGCTGTCGTAGTTAATTCACGTGTCGATGTAAACTTGCTGTAACTCCATGGTATAGTAGCCTCAAAAAAGAAGCAATCCAAAGGCTCGCACTTCCAAGCAGGATCATCCTCGACCAACGGTCACACTAGTCACCTTTAACTGCTTCATGCTACAAATTCAGGCTGGATAGGTGAAAATTACAGAAGAGTTGTCCCGCCCTTCTCGGCTGCTGAGTGAAAATGCACTACTCGTCTTCAAACGCTAGGACTAGAAGTAAACTTTGAGGTGGATTAAAGGTTTCGTTCAGTCTCAAAACTCTAGTATTAAATTTAATCACTTTAAAGGAGGAATTATATGGTTGCAAACTATTGATGCTTTTCCAAACTTAAAACGTAACATTTTGAAACTGAATGAGTCTCCAAAGCAAGAGCACAAACTAACCATTATAAATAATTTAAACCTTTCCCCCCCACCCCCCCAAAAAAAAAAAAAACACTCTTAAAATTTTGAAACGAGCGAAGAGTAGAAATCAAGGACCATAAAGGGTGGACACTACACTCAAAGTTAGAAAGAACAAAGTGAAAAAAAAAAAAAAAAAAAAAGTTTCACTTTTTATTTTTTTTTCAACACACAGGGCCATGGGTGAAAGTGTCATGGCACTATATGCTGTACAGAAAATGCGATTGCACGCGAAGAAACTTCCGTGTGTGTTTTACTTGTTTAATTCTGTAATGGAAAATATGCCGAACTGTTGTTGGATGACCAACGCTGGCAATTTATTTTAAATCTTAACTACGAGTATTTGGTTTAAATTTGGAATAGACCTTCAAGTTCACCTTTTATGGGGACCTTTTACTTACGACCATTAATACCCCGTTTTTTCTTCATATAACAAGTAGTAACAAGCACCCATTTCGCAAACTGAAGGCCTGCGTTCTATATACTACAAAACGCTCCAAACGGCCGATGAGGGAAGAATCAACTTGTTGGTCGACCGTTGTGTGATTACAGCTGGTATGGAGAGAATGGGGAGAAGAGAGAGAAGGGAAAAAACTAGACGTGCGTACATTCCTCTGCCAATTCATCGATCTTTCCGGCCCTTGCTTTTTCCTGAATGAAAGTGTATCATCCGGTCTTTAATGCCTTCTAAGGAAGAGATTTTGGGAAACTGCATTATTTTTATTGACTCTCCTCTACATTATACAAAGGATCTATTGATGCTGTCTGGTACGACTGTCGCTAAAATATTGGCCTTAGGAAAAATTATTCTTGGATTTGCAGTGAATTGAACTGGTACTGGTTTGCTTCCACAATATCAAGAAGAGGGAGGCAGTTTTCAGGATTTGGCCAGTTTCCAGATCCTGTAGTTCTTGTTCATCCCTAATGCTTTGAACGGTGCCATTGTCGGACCGATCTATTTAGCATTTTTTAACCATTTACATTTTAACTTTTCCTAAGCAGAATACAACTGACAGAGGTATCCAAATATATAGACAAATATCGACTTTAAAAACATAATGCAGATGCATCGAAATGTTTAAGTATTAAAACTTATCATGTGGAGAAAAAACTAGGAAATGACTTAACAATAGGGAGGTGATCTAAGCTGACTACTTATTACGTGAACATTTGAAATCTGAGATATGAATAGAAATATAACGAGGACTGGCACAAAAAGGTATAATATGAGACGTAGTGAGTCATAAGTTTCAAGTATCATCGAAATGAGCAAAGTATATTTGATAGTACATATTCATTCCCAGTGGGCTGTTTATAAGTGAACACTGCAGACAGTTTTATTACGCACTTTGCAGGAACTCCATATTTGTTACCAAACCAGGATTCATTCCC
>NC_061092.1:67409008-67425651 GCF_015104395.2 Macrobrachium nipponense
TTGCCAGCTAGGCATTAGGATATCTAAAAGAATTTGGAATTAATATACTAGGAGGCAAAACCTTTCAAATTTCATTTTCGATTTAAATATCGTTTAATATCTGACTATTAGAAATGTTTATTTTTAGATCATCTTAAATCCAACGGAAAATTCATAAGACCGTGACCAATAAATTTTACCTTCTTACTTACTGGGCTTCAGAAGGTATAACACGAATAGCATGCATCCAAAATATAAACTTGAATTTCATGAAGTGATATTCATTGTAACCTGGAATAATCAGACTAAATATTTTTGAGAAACCTCCAATGCCATTTCGACCGCATTAGATCCACATGCGGACCCTCTCCAAATTCTCAGGGTACAATACCTGTCTCAGGTTTTTTGAAGCCTTTTTCTCGAGTTGTAAGTTACGCTGTCTGTCATCTGGTGGTAAGTAGCGAGAGTTTTGTTGATGTCGTTATCATTTATGCACTTCTGTCACATGGTCCTGATTCCCGTTGTTGGACACGGTATGATCATCATTAAACCCGCTCTATGAGCTACAGTGAGCGAAGGTCCTGCTGACATGGCAATACCCTTGGAAGTTGTTAGCGCTTGATATTCTCCTCTGTTATCTTTCCAATTCGCAGGTAAACAGAACCGCGAAACTAGCATATTCACAATTTACTTTAGCATCAACAAAATGGATACAGTTATTAGAGGTCAACTCGGTAGTGAAGGCACAGAACGATTTCTGTTGGGGTTCAGACACTAGATCCTGTAATTCCTGTTGATTCTTAATGTCGTGAAAGACGTCATCTTCATATCTGTCATTGGGATTTATTTAGCGTGTTGGGAAAGTACTCATTCCTCCAATGCTTCCGTGTATTTACAAACAAATAGAGCACCCATAGGAAAACACACTTACTATTTAGGCATATTTTCTCTCTTATGCAAATTCTATTGAAGTCAATGGCATTATTTGCAGAGGCTCTCTTTTTATTGATCTAGTCAGGCAAGATTCTGAGGATTAGTGAAAAACTTTTCACAGTCCTATCCATTTATCTATTATAGTCGATGGACTGTTTCTCCTTCTCTTGGCGGCGTCTTCAGGCCTGGATGCTAATTAATATAAACAGTTGTTTTTTTCTTTTACAAAGCATGAAGACTTTTAAGCTAATCCTTACATTTAAGATATGAAGTTCATTGCAGCAGCAAGGGCATTACCGATGTGCAGGGTGAGTGAGCGAGGGCGTGATTTCCGTCTGTTCTATTGCATTCTGAAGTTTTCTATTGCGTGTTTCTCGTTTCGGATTCTGACAGGTGTCTTGTGGTTTCCTTGATGAGTGGAGGATGAAGTCCTCGTTCCACTGTATGTTTAAAGCAGGCCGTTGTTGATTTAGACTTATGGCTTCTGGTGTTTGCAATCAGTGAACCCAGCCTTTCTATGAACGCTTTTTAATCATTTTTCCAATGTTGGTTTCACATGATCTATTTTCACCAAGAGTTTCGGAAACAATATAATGAATATAATATAAGACATATAGCAAATTAAATACTTTCTATAAGTAGCCTAGATGGTTGCAAGGGCCAGAGCCAAGTGGCCCATCACTCTACAATACAGGTAAGTTGTGCCATAAATACAAATCCTGTCGTACTAGATTATCGTATCCACCAATGTGTTCTTAGCATAGATTAATTAATAAAATAATTATCTTGCAAAATTGATGCTTTCATGCCTCATACAAACCACGGCTACAAAACCTGGTGTGTAACATCGTTGTGACCAGATTCGTATATTATTGGTAATACAGGTAATTATAGTACAGTCAATCTAGAGCAAAAACAGATGCAGCCAAGCACAAGTTGGTAGAGTAGCCATTTAGGGTTTTGTGATCCTTGGCCACATCCAAATAACATATCAAAAGTTTACCATTATTTGAATAGTGGATCCAGGTGATTTAAGACGGAGGACAGAACGACAGATGACGAGAGAGAGAGAGAGAGAGAGAGAGAGAGAGAGAGATGCTTTTATGACAATGAAAAAGAAGGATATTTCCTTCTGAATAATATTAATATGAATAGTCAGTTCCAACAATACTTAAAACTTTTTATATACCCAATATGATAACGATTTAAAACTATACGATGTGATAAGATTTCAAGATAATTATATTCCAAAATATATACAATAACATATTCCTTAAAGCAGAAGGTATATATCCAATAGATTAATAACTAAACAGGGATAAAAGCTCTCTCTCTCTCTCTCTTCTCTTCTCCTCTCTTTCTTTGTCCATATGTATTTAATTCATTATTGCATTTCTTTACCTGATTACTGTAATTTCCCTCCTGCTCCCAGAAAAAATGTTTAATTATTTTTCCAACTTCTCTTTATTTGTATGGTACTATAAAAGCGCATAAACAAAGCATTCCATTAAGACCTATTATAAGATCTGTTGGTTCTTTTGCATACAAGCTATCAAAATGGCTTAGTGAAATACTTACACTACTAGTGGGGACTGTCTCGTGATGTTCACTTGAAAATAATGTCGATTTTTATCAGTCGTCTTAATAATTTTAACCCAAATTATGACTTTATAATGGTGAGTTTCGACGTTACTTCTCTTTTTACAAAGGTGCCAATAGAGGACCTGTTAGAGTTTCTGGAGGATGAGATGAAAAAAACATTTGTTCATATTGCCACACAAAACTTTGTTAGAACTTATAAAATTGTGTATCAAAGGTTGCAAGTTTACTATTAAAGGTAATTATTTTGAAGAGAAATTCGGTATGGCCATGGGAAATCCTCTTCTCCTATACTTGACAAAAACTGAAAAGTTCGAAAACAAAAATCTTTTAGTGCTTCCTTTTTATACTTTAAAGAAACGAAAAAACGGCCATGGTCTAGGTTAAAGATTAAAAGCAGCCACCCACACGTAGACCCAGGTAATTTAGTCACGAAAACAATACATTTTGAAAACAAAGAGGCATATATTACGGCCAGTAAAGATTTAATTGTCCAGTGCTCTACTAATTGGAAGATGGGGATTTGTTCTGGTGAAAATTACTTTTCCTTCACAATTACGCATGCCCAAAAGCTCGCATGGAAACGACCAATGGTTTCCACTTAATTAGCTGATATTGTGATTGCCTAAGAGAGAGAGAGAGATGAAGGAGACGAGAGAGAGAGAGAGAGGATACCGAAGGTGAAATTGGCCACTTATTCCCAGTCTTGAACATATGGAGGTGATGTTGGTCACACTTCCCCAGCAATTCTCTCGTTTGCCTTTATTATCACTTTGAAGAAACTTTTCCACGATCCCAGGAGGAAATTGTATCCTTTCTCTTATCTGCATTATACAAACAAGCTTGTTCTCGAAGCCTTTTTAATGAAAGAGCGTATCCAACATTTAATATCACAAAGTACCGTGTTAATGGATGTAACAATCTTAATTACAAGAAATAAAAACATTTGCTCCATTACATAAAAATGCACCAGAGAGAGAGAGAGAGAGAGAGAGAGAGAGAGAGAGAGAGAGAGAGAGAGAGAGATAATAACAGTGGAGACCGTAAATAGTTAATTGAATAACAAAAAAAGAGATTGTATGTGGTTGAAGGCTATGTGGCTATACTTTTCAATGTATTTCAAGGCCAAGACCCACTAAGACAGGTCGTCCAGCCAGGTGACTGATGACCGCGTAAAGTAAGCCATGGGCCATGATTTACAAGTTGCAAACAAAGGATAATTAAATATTTAGCACTATCTTAAATACATTTAGGGTAACTTGAGGACAAATTTCTTTTCACATCCGCTTCAGTCGACAGAAATATAAACTTAGAGTTTAACACATGAGGTTGTATAAATAGTGTCACTGGTAGTCTACCATTGAAATATGATTAATACACAACTGAAAATATTAATGCAAAGACGAAGAAGGATTGTCGAACTCTATGTTGTATCGACGAGCCAGTACCTCCTTAATGGTTCCTGTCTGCGGCGCCCATATGACATCATTTTCTGATACCTGTATTAGCGGGTCTTGTGAAGGTTGTTAACTTGGAAAAGATGTTCGGTTTGTTTACCTATGCGAATATTACTTTAATAAATATGTGCAATCAAACATTTTTATGCTCCACCTTTATTTTTCTCTATGTCTTGTCTGCTGAACCTCATTCTCTTCTTCTCTCCGTTTGATTAACAACAAACTGAATGGGCTTCTACTCGTAGCCTTCTTCTTCCTTTAATGGTCAGTCTAGAATGACATGTAATCACTCAGTTTTCCGTGGGGTTCTACCTAATTCTGAAATGGCATTTTGGGTCATCAGTTTCGATTTGGATAGCGTTAGTCCTCTTACAATAGTTATTGCCAAAGAGGAGTCTATTTCAGGCAAATGGCCTCTCTAAAAAATTTTTCTTTCTTGTTAATTGTTGCAGGAACTGCTTCTGCTTTGACTTTTCATCAGTGTGAATCAGAGAAGTTTGCCAAAATATTCTACTAGTGGCTCTATAGTAAAGATATCTGCATGAAAAAAACAAAAAAACAAACAACAGATCGAAAGAGCAAGTGGGTCTGGTCATATCTTTTCTTTCACTGCATTCCCCGAAGAAAGTTTTAAAGAGATAGATTTGTCATCGTGTTTGCATGTGCCTTTGTGTGTGTATGAGCGTCTTCGTGAGTTTTAAGAAAAATATCGAGATTCCCTTTCTCTTTTTCCTTCTTGAAATCATAACTGAAAACGCATATGGACAGATTCGACAGCCTATAAAACCGAAAGAGTTCCTGTGGGTAATCAGCCTTTAGAGAGATAATTATAGGGAAAGTATATATATGAATAAATATGAGGGAATAGATAATAAAACTAAAACATATGATATTCACGATAAAGTTAGATATTACTAGAAAGAAGCAACAAGTAAGACAAGCATAAATGTTTGCAAACTAAAACTAAAAAATATAACAGGAACAATATATGAATACATGTAAAATCAGGATTGAAAAATGAATACCCATAAAAAGACGAAATTATTGCCGGAATATGACTGGTCACCTGGGAGGATCCAGCACACCCAGCAAGGACAAATACATCTCTATATTTGCCAGAAACCGAAGAACAGTCGGTAAAGACAAAGAAAATGAAATGATAAGAGTAAAGCATCCTCTTGCTAAACACCAGGCATCCTCTGGTATGAAAGAGAAGTGAGTACCGTTGAGGATTAGTGGACAGCGGTTAATTTTAGAGTGGCCTTCTAGAATAGATACCTACCAGGCCAGGGAGCCCAATCCATACAACAAGGAAGGATAAACAAAAAAGGAAAGAAGTATATGGTGTTCACTGCTGTCGAGTGTGTCAGTAGTAAAAGTAATTTAATGAACATGCCAGTATATTCTGAGTTAATCTAGAGAAGGACCCAACAATAGGCTGTACTGGTCAGCCTTAGAAGGGACCATAATCTCTAACGGTGGTGTCTCAATGGGTGAGGCTTGTGCCTTGGCCAACCTACTGCCCACCCTGAACGAAATTGGATGAAATATTTAAGAAAATATCAAATGGTTAGAGATTTTATGGATATTGATGAAGATTTGACGATTTAATTCATGAAAACAGCTGCCCATTTTATATCAGCAGTGTTTAGGGTAAACTAGTGTCTCATGAACAACTAAATTAGAACTCTGTAGATTTCTTATTGCTATCACATCTTTACGATAAGTAAGAGTCTGCCCCTGTGCAGACAAAAATTGTTAGTTGAAATCTTTTTATAAATATCATTTATCCGGCTAAACCCAAAATTAACTGGAACAAATGACCCAACCACAAATCATAAAATTTTACAAGTATTATTGTCGATGTATAAAATGAAAGAGATGCAAATATTTTCAGACCATTTTGTCAACATGTTCAGATAGCAGAGACAGCATTCATTAAGACAGCAGACTGCTTAGATTACCAGAAGAACGGTTGTCATACTTTGCTGAAAGGGAGGCCATTTTCTGCTGACTGGGCCTTTTTGAATACCTCTGCCTTTCCCTGTCCCTTCCCAGTTGCCTAGAATACTTTTCCAACTCAAAAGATCAGTTGATACTGACACATTCCATCTGTCTAAAATGGCTGTCCTGCAGATGGTAAGTTTAAGAAGGTTATTAATTATCATTATTACTAGTTATGCTCGTAGTGGGTGTTATAACATTGACATCAAATTATAGATTATTTCTTTTAGATACTGAAATCAAAATGTCATTTCAGAAAGTTAGCCAATTATGAATTTCCAGGATTGTGCTTTTTAATGCCTTCCATTCTTTGGAGTCAATTTTAGCTCCGGGCATATAATGACTAAGCTATTCAGTTGTTCTCACGTAAAATTCCACAGTAACATTTGCAGCTCTGTTTAAGAGCGTGCAGACAGAAATCCATATATTTCAGAATTTATCCCAAATATAACTGACTACTATTCACAAATGTATTCTTAAGAAAGGATGCTTACTCTTTCAGATTACATTTCACTGAAATTTTACATTGGGATTTTACACCCGAGAACTCTCGTTTCTACTTAACGATGAATGGAATGCTAATTTATCTAATTAATGAATCTTCTGTTCTTTTCGTAGTAAACATGAGTATTAAGTGTCACAAGGATTAGAATGGTAATTGTAATCTGGCTAAAAGACTATATCTGGTAGGATATCTAGACAAAAAAGGTCAATGATAAAAGAAAACTTTTCCACACTGACCTTTGATGAAGGCTTTCACGCTGCGAGAAATAGGGAAAATAAAACAAATGGAAAGTAGTGTTCAGCGGTTGGAACAATGATTTTGATTACTTACCGGAAAAAGCTGATGACACCTGGAGGTTAAAATCAATCATTTTGCCTTGGTTTCATTTGTAATCATATGAGAAAAGATTTATAGCACATTCCTGATATTTTGAGATTAACCGTTTCTTTTCGAAAATCTCACATATCATACAATATGTTATCAACATTTTCTCCGGTATTGAAAACGAAGTCACGGCAAAATGCTTGATTCTAACCTCCAGGTGTCATCGGCTTTTTCTAAAAGGTGATTTAATAAATGATTGTTCGTGTATGTGCTTTTATCTACTCTGTTCTTACTTCACTGTTCACTGAGTGGCTGTAGTTACGAGCATCTACGGACTCTGATAGTTACGGTCAGGTAACTCGATTATGAGGATATGCAATAGTGGTGGCCAAAGTCTTTACAGTTGAAACGGGTTTATAGATTTAAGAATGTAGTCCTCAGGTTAATAGTGAGGGTAGGAATATGCCAGCAGCATAAACCCATTAAATCGAACATTACCTCTAAACTGAAAAGAAAATGAGGTAGAAACGTTTCATGTATCAAAGGCATTGGGAATTTAATTTACTTTACAACTAGTTTGTAATAGTATTTTGGTGACATTTTAAAAGCTGGCTTCCCGGTTTCTTTGGCACTGGGGACCCCATTTGAGAAGGTGGTTGTGGGACTGGCGTGGGCAGACTAGAAAAATCGTCGTGCCTTTTGAAACAGATTATTACACAACAATAAACGCTGTTAACTGCCTAGATGTTCTTTGCAAGTGACAATATTTTCGCTTGTTTGGCGAGAACAAGACCATCTTGATGGAGCATTTGGAAGCATTTGCTTACTTTTGCTAGGTTGTTAGCATTTTACCTTATGAGCTCTAAGAACTATTCGTTGCAGGTATTCGAATTAGCAAATGAGGTTTACCACTCGTCCTATGCACTTGGCTATTATCTAGCATAATTATATATAAACTTATCATATCTTAAATTGCTATATCATTAATATTTGGAACTTATTCTGGATGATTTACTTGGAGAAATAATGGTGGTCCCATTCTATATTAGTGTAAGACGCAGTCAATGATATTGCCTATGTAACTTAATCCGAAAGACATCGATTTTCACATCATTGATACATATTATAGAAAAAAATCTTTCCAACAAAGAATAGTGCTCGTATTAATCAAATGTTTCAAGCAATAATTGCACTTCTAACAAAATACTTTATCTATTATTATAGATGAATCCCGAGAGCAGAAAGGAAAGCAAATACGAATGATGAGCGACATAGCAAAAAGCTAATTATGTTATTTGCATGCAAATGTGACTGACATCATTTGATGGTCAAAACGATGACAACTATGAATCATTGGGCCTCTCTGATTTTATCAAGTGGAAAAATATGTCATATTAAAGATATATTTCCCAAATGCCCGGGTCAGCAAAAACACTGAATGACTCGAATGTTCCTTCTATCTTTACATGTAATCAGTTCTGCACACGGAGGTTGTGGAATTTAGTATATAGGGATTTTACTCTTTTTGTTCAAGGATACACTTGTCTCCCGTCATTTTCTCATCCCCCTTTGATCACGTCAGAAGGACTTCGTTAGTATCTATTATATTATATCTTCACAGAGTAGCTTTAATGTAGTATCTCCATCTAATATATATATATATATATATATATATATATATATATATATAATATATATATATATATAATATATATATATATATATATATTGTAAAGGAATATTGATTTATTGAATGTAAAATTGCAGAAAAGGTTGAAAATTGATATTTGCATAGAAAAAAAGTGTGTACACTAGACAACAGATGGCAGTAGCGCTTGGCGTAGGCGGTAGTCGCCAAGGATAATGTATCGAAACAATGATATTTGGTCCATGGATGTCTAGCGTGAGTCTGGTATATAAAGGCCCAAAAACGACGATTTTTCGTTGGAGCTGAAACAAACAAGTGATTATAATAGTGTATCAAGTTTTGAGGAATATATGGTAATGTATTGTTTATCCATTTGGACGTTTTCTTGTGTGATGTAACGTTGGTTGCCACTAACTTTTTGATGTTACAGTGAATTATATGTTGTGTTGATGTAAGCTTTGTGACTTGGGTATTATACTGTAAAATGCAGTGATTAGTGATTAGTTGTCTTGATGAAATGTTGTATGGCGAGTCTTTGCTTTTGTGCAATGCGTCCGTAATTTGTTTAATGTTCTGTTTGTGACTTTAATTTCCTTACTTATTGTTATTAAACTACATTTTAAGTTATAGTGGGTTTGTCACTGTTTCCTGATATAATTCTCCTCGTAAATCCTTACCATAGAGAGATTTTTTTTTTTATGTTACATGGGGGCCTGTCGAACGAAACCCGAACGTATCCCTACTCATTCTTTGCTCATCCTGTCGAACGAAACCCGAACATATGAATACTAAGTGTTAACTCATTCTATCGAACGAAACCCGAACGTATCCTTATTAATTGTTGCTTTATTCATGTCGAGCGTATTCGACCATAACTTTGACGTATCCTACTGTTAATTGCTTTTCAGTACTTCCATGTACTTTATTTAGAGGGGGAGAGTTGTGATAGTGTTAGTGCTATAATATTTGTCTTGCTGTGTTATTTTGAGCAGGTTATTAAAGATGTTTGATTTGAAGATTTTCATACGTAGTCCTAGTGGTGAAAAGTTAGAAGGTATAACTAAAATAGACTGGATTGTTCTAGCTAGGTACTATAATGTAGAAGTATCAGAATCTGCAAGGAAGCAAGAAATCTCAAATAAAGTAAGTGAGGCGCTAATGACTTTAGGCATTTTGCTTGATAAGAAGGGTTGTTGCTAATGAGTTGGGAAGGGCAAGAAACTGATAGCCAGCAAAGCGCTAGTGAGAATAATACAGAAGGTAGTGCAAGTGAAGAGGAAGGTGCCAAAGCCGTACGTGAAAAAACAAAGTCACGCAAGGTTAAACCAAAAAAGTCCAAATTTGTTTTATGAAGGATGAGTGTTGAGCAGATGCAGATTCATTTGCAAATAGTTAGATTAGAGAATGAGAAAGCTGTTGAACTAAAGAAGTTAGAAAATGAGAAGAGCTGAAAAGGTTAGGAAGGTAGAAGCTGAAGTTGAGCGAAAAAAAGATTGAGTTGAGCAAAAGAGGATAGAGCTAGAGATGAAGAAACTTGAAGTAGAAGAAAAGTCCAGAGAAATACCAAAATCTTTTAGAATAGACAATGCAGTAAAAAGTGTACCAATTTTTGTTGAAAATGAAGTGGATGCATTTTTTTTTACAATTTGAGAAAGTAGCAGAACAGCGTGAATGGCCGAGAACGTCATGGAGCACGTTTGGCTTCAAACCTCCTTTCGAGGAAAGGCTAGGGAAGTATTTGCTGCCTTATCTTTAGATGATTCTAAGGATTATGAGAGAGTTAAATCCGAAGTTTTGAAAGCTTATGAATGGGTGCCAGAGAGGTATAGAGAGAAGTTCAGAAGCTGGATAAAAAGAGACAGTCGTACTCATATGGAGTATGCACGGGAACAAACGCCTGTGGTATGATAGGTGGATGAATGCCCAGAGAAGTTAATGGTGATTTCGGTAAACTTCAGGAACTTATCTTGCTTGAGCAGTTCAAGGATGGTATTAATCCATTTATTAAAACATATTTGGATGAACGTGATGTAGATAATGTCGATGAAGCCACTAGATTGTCTGATAATTATGCATTGACCCATAAGCTATATAATACTGACGTTCACTCCTAAAATTGGAAGGAGCAGAGTTTGGGAAGAGCAGCAAAACTTACAAGGCACAAGGTAAGACTACGAGTTCACAAGGTATCATCTCGTGGAGTTCTATAATAAATCCTTTAATAGAGGTGGTAGAGGGGCAAGTCGATATAATTCTGGTCCTAGTGTTAGTGCTGGACAAGCAGGATACAGTGTAAAATGATCAGTTTACACCTAGTTACCAAATATAGGCGAAAATTTTAGAGATTTTGTATGTTTCAGTTGTGGCAAACCAGGACACATCAGTAGGAGTTGTCCACATCGCACAATAAACCGTCCAATTCAAGTGGTAAATAAAGTTAAAGATAAACCTGTACATTTTAAGGATGATCATAAACCTGAAAATACCATTGCATTGTTGAATCAACCACAAGCATGTGGTGACAGACGGTCCTTGTTTGTTTGCTTCTCCCCTTAGGCCAGGTAAGAGGTATTGTAACGATAGCATCGACAGTAATAATATATGTAATGTTGATGAGAATATAGGTTACAAAATGGGTAACAATGATGTTCAAAATGTTAGTAATGTTGGTTGTATTGAGGATATTGTAAAAGGAAATGGAGTGAGACTACCTGAAGAGAAGTCCACATCCAAAGGTACTGAATTGTATGACCTTTTATGGGGAGATGGTTGGTTACACCTCCCTTGTGTTGAAAAAAGGAAAGTAAGGTGGTTAAGAGATACCGGAGCGGTACAGTCTGTAATGATAAAAAATATGTATGACCAGTGGAAGGATACTGGAGAGTATGTACTTCTGCGTGGGTTTGGACCTGAGTTTTCAGCTCCATTAGTAGATAAGTAAGGTTAGAAACTCCATTAATTTCGGGATATGTTAAAATTGCTTTTTGGTGAGAGAAATCCAGTGTCAGGAGTAGAGTTAATTCTTGGAAATGATGTATGTGGAGACAAAGTTTTTGGTAGGGGCAGTAATCCATTTTGACAGAAAAAAAAACCTTAATTCTTCATTTATTACAGAAGTTGAATGTACATTTTCCAAACTTATTTCCTCTTGTGCAGTTACTACAAGAAGTAGAGTGCCGAAGGAAAGGTAAATGATGACGACGGTTTGGATTTACAAAACTTGTTTAAAGATGGTCCGGAAACACTACAAGTAAAGTAAAGTCAGTACTCCTTTGCGAATGCTGAAAGTTAATAAGGAAGAATTTGTTAAATCTCAAATTGAAGATGATAATTTGAAGGTAATTAGAGATAATGCCTTGTTGATATAAATGATATCGAGAAGGAAGGGAAGTGTTACTTTTTAAAGGATGGAATCCTAATGAGGAAGTTCAAGAGTAGAAATGTTAATGATGTTGTAGAACAAGTGGTCATTCCAAGTAGTTTTTACAAGAATTTTGTTCTAGGTATTGCTCATGAACTGTAGTTTATTCTGGTCCAATTTTAGGTATAAACAAAAACGTTATGAGAAATTATTAAGATATTTTTTTGGGCCTAAGATGCAGAAAGATTGTAGTGAATATTGTAAAAAATTGTGATTTATGTCAAAAAGTAGGTAAAGCTCAACATGACCCTAAGGTGATGCCATTGCAACCCATTGAAGTTCCAGGAGAACCCTTTGAGAAACTGGTTTTGGATTGTGTAGGACCTCTGCCTAGGTCTAGCAAAGGTAACGAGTATTTGCTGACAATTATGTGTAAGTGCTACAGATTTCCAGAGGCTATTCCTTTAAGAACTTGTGAGTGCTGATAAGATAATTGAAGCGCTTAACAAGTTCTTCTCACGGTAGGTTTGCCAAAAGAAGTTCAAAACGACCAAGGAACCAACTTTACGTCTAGAAAGTTTACCTCATTTTTAGCCTGTCAGAATATTAAGCATTGTTATCGTCTCCTTATCACCCACAGAGCCAAGGAGTGGTTTCGAACGATTTCATTCGAACCTTCAAAAACCATGCTTCGCACGTACTGTTGTGAAAATGAAAAGGAATGGGATGTCTACATACCAATGTTGCTATTTGCCGTTCGTGATAGCGTACATTCATCGTTGGGTTTATTCTCCTTTTCAGTTTAGTATATGTCCATCAGGTAAGGTCACCCATGGAGGTGATAAAGAATCAGTTGATTTCAGATGAGAAGGATTCTATCAAGTTACAAGAAATGAAGAAGGAAAAAAAATATGGAAAGTAGCACATGAGAATCTTAAAGTAGTACAAGAAGAGATGAAAAGAAACTACGACAAAAAGGCTGCAAAACGTGAACTCGACATAGGAGATAAGGTTCTAGTGTATCTCCCTACAGCTGGTAAGGTTTTTAACCAGAAGTATATAGGACCTTGCACGGTGAAGGAAAAAGTAAGTGATTGTTTAATTATCGAATTCAATTTCCTACAGGACGGAGGAAAGTTTAAAACTCTCCATATTAACAAATTAAAGAAGTATAACGAATCCAGTGGAGTGTTGTCAATTGCAAAAGAGGATGATGAAAAAGACGTTGAAGAAGAAATTGAACTTCGATTAAAAAATACAGATATTTGAGTGATGATGAAAAATTTAGGAAGTTATGTATTCATTTATCTGATGAACAGCAGCATGATTTTTAAAGTGCTAATTCAAAAACTTTTCAGATCTTATTTTCAGACCATCCTAAAAGGATAAAAGGAGTACAGCATAAAATCAGGTTGAGAGAAGAGACGCCAATAAGTCAGCGTCCATACAGAATGTCGCCGAGGCAACAACAACAGTTAAAGACCGAAGTTGCTTATTTACTGAAACACGGACTAGCAGAGGAAAAGCCATAGTGAATGGGCTAGCCCATGTATTCTAGTCGACAAACCTGACGGAAGTGCAAGAATGTGTACAGACTATCGAAAGTTAAATAATGTAACTATCAAAAGATTCATATCCTATGCCCAGAGTAGAAGATATAATTGATAATGTAGCAAAGTTTCCTTTTTAAGTAAAATTGATTTATTGAAAGGATACTATCAAATTGAGTTAGACAAAAACAGCAGGGTATTGCTGCATTTGTTACACCCCATGGACTTTATAATTATAAGGTAATGCCATTTGGTTTATGTAATGCACCTCTGACTTTCCAACGTCAGATGAATTATATCTGAAGGATCTCGAAGGTGTATTTGTTTATTTAGATGACATTATTATTGTTGGAGAAACCTGGGAAGATCACATTAAAAAAGTATATGATGTTTTTAAGAGGTTATTAGAATTTAATGTTACGATAAACCTTGCCAAATGTGAATTTGGAAAAACTACTGTTCAATATTTAGGACATGAAATAGGAAGTGGCCAAGGGAAACCTGTTGATTGTCATATTGAGGTCATAAAGAATTGACCCTCCCTACATCTAAACGTGGAGTGATGAAATTTTTGGGAACAGTGGGGTATTACAGAAAATTTTGTAAGAACTTTTCAGATGTAGCCTACCCATTAACAGAGTTTGCTGAAAAAGGATGTGAAGTTTGTGTGGTCAAAGGAATGTGACGATGCCTTTAATAAACTTAAGCTCATGTTAATGTCTAAGCCAGTACTGAAATCCCCAGACTTTAATCTACCATTCAAGTTACAGGTAGACTCCAGAGAAGTAGGAGCTGGCAGTGTATTATACAGGAACATAATGGTGTTTTACACCCTGTATCTTACTTTTCAAAGAAACTATAATAGCCACCAGTTAAATTACAGTATTGTTGAAAAAGAATCTTTAAGTTTAATTTTGAGTTTAATGCACTTTGAGATATACTTGCTTAACAGTAACTTTGAAATAGACGTATATACTGAGAATAACCATTTAACTTTATTAATAAATGTAAGCACAACAATAGGAGAATTTTAAGATGGTCTTTATTTTTGCAACCATTCATACTAAATATTCACCATATAGCAGGCAAAGAAAATGTCATTGCAGATTCTCTCTCTAGATCTGTTGATTATTTAAAGGAAAGTGCTTGTTATCAACGACGTGGCAGTCTCCGACAGTTGCTAAATGGAAGTAGCTAATGTTTAAGACTGTAAGAGTGAAAATTCAGAATGGACTGAGGAGAGAGCCGCTGAGTTAAAAGGGGGGAATGTAAAGGAATATTGATTTATTGAATGTAAAATTGCGGAAAAGGTTGAAAATTGATATTTGCATAGAAAAAAGTGTGTACACTAGACAACAGATGGCAGTAGCGCTTGGCGTAGGCGGTAGTCGCCAAGGATAATGTATCGAAACAATGATATTTGGTCCATGGATGTCTAGCGTGAGTCTGGTATATAAAGGCCCAAAACGACGATTTTCGTTGGAGCTGAAACAAACAAGTGATTATAATAGTGTATCAAGTTTTGAGGAATATATGGTAATGTATGTTTATCCATTTGGACGTTTTCTTGTGTGATGTAACGTTGGTTGCCACTAACTTTTTGATGTTACAGTGAATTATATGTTGTGTTGATGTAAAGCTTTGTGACTTGGGTATTATACTGTAAAATGCAGTGATTAGTGATTAGTTGTCTTGATGAAATGTTGTATGGCGAGTCTTTGCTTTTGTGCAATGCGTCCGTAATTTGGTTAATGTTCTGTTTGTGACTTTAATTTCCTTACTGATTGTTATTAAAGTACATTTTAAGTTATAGTGGGTTGTCACTGTTTCCTGATATATTCTCCTCGTAAATCCTTACCATAGAGAGATTTTTTTTTTATGTTACAATATATATATATATATATATATATATATATATATATATATATATATATATATATATATATATATATATATAATCTATTTTAGCTTATAGCTTTAAGAAAGCAGGAAAGATACATTAGGAAATTGTTAGATGAACTTTATTACCATTAAATAATCTAGCCAACACAAGTACGCCATCCCTAGAATGTATTGGTGACTTTTAATCCCACAAGAAATTATTCATCTTCCAATTTTACCTTTTCTGTTCTCATTAAAGTGTTCAGTCCATTCAATGCATCAGACTACGCAAAGAGAAGAACAAACATCCTAATTGACCGACTCCAAGAATGAAAGTTTGAATAATCCAAAAAACTAGAAGACCCGAAAGAAAAACCAACAATCGATAACTTATGTCAGTGATCGGTTTAAAGTTAGGGAGAAGGATGAACAGTGATTATTAATAATGGTAAGACTTTTCGATGCCTTTTTTTAATCTTCAATACGAGTTTTCTGTCGTTATTAACTTTTGTTTTCTTCTTATCCGTCGTTGGAAGGTCCTAATTGGCAATTCAAAGTCATCTTATCCACGTCAAAGACAGAAAAAAAAAAAGATGAACGAGTACAGTGTATGATAAGAATTAAGGGTAGCATCAAAAAACACTTACGAAATGATGGAAAAATAT
Organism: Macrobrachium nipponense; assembly: GCF_015104395.2. Taxonomy (NCBI): domain Eukaryota; kingdom Metazoa; phylum Arthropoda; class Malacostraca; order Decapoda; family Palaemonidae; genus Macrobrachium; species Macrobrachium nipponense. Next base: position 67,424,915 of record NC_061092.1, read on the forward strand.
ACTTTCTATCGTCTACTGCATAGAAAAACAGCATGTATTACATGGAACGAAGTTCTAGAGGTTTCAGAAATGTTACAGAAATTGTGGGCTGCAAAAGACTAATTTGTTTTACTCTGGATGAAACAATCTTTTCTTTGAGAAAATACTTGATAATCTCTGAAACGTCATTTTCAATATAAAAAAATATTCGCACTGGAAATGAGTCAGGAAAATCCATTAATATCTCTTTTTTCAGCGTCCGCCTCAGGCTTCTAAACATAAAGTAAAAGGCTTTAAAAATTGATGCATTATTCAGAAGCGAAGGGATTTTTCACATCTTCCATCGAAACGAAATATAAAAAGAACCAATATCTCATTGTTCATATTATCGAAAAATATATATAAACAAAAGCATAGATTTTTTTGGACGGTTTTCATCCTTTGAATATTAATATTTCTGAGACAACAGAATAATAATTTTATTTATTTTCCAATATCTATAATCAGGGATTGTACCGGAGGCTGATTCGTTTGCAGGAAATGTGTGTTAAAAATGAAGAATCATGTAAGCCTCTCAGACTTTTGATTTATAGAATGAAATTTAATTATTTCACCACGAAGGCCAGAACAAGTATTTGTAGGAGCACCGCAAACATTACCATTTATCTCTCTCTCTCTCTCTCTCTCTCTCTCTCTCTCTCTCTCTCTCTCTCTCTCTGAGAGTTATTTGCGCTTTATAGAAATAAAGAAAAAAAACG
>NC_061092.1:67426151-67433651 GCF_015104395.2 Macrobrachium nipponense
AAAAACTGAAAGTTAAACATACATAAGCCCTAAGTCACAAAAGTTATATAAATGCATGTTAGAAGCAAAAAATAATGGTAACTATCCAAGTTTACAGTATATGATTGGTTCAGTCCTCAGTCCTATTCTATCTAGGTGGATATCGTCTTTCTTTTATGGAAAATAAATTTCGTTCTTCGTTGACGACACTTGATGGCTTCTTGTTTGCTGCGACCTGTTGTTTGGAGACTAAGTCCTGGGAGAAAATATCCTTGTGTATTTGTATGCAATAACAAGTGTGTCCTTGACTTCCTACTGAGATTGTGTATTGTGTTTATGCAAAATTTCATTGGACATTCTTACTGTAATTTCTGTATAACTTGACATGCTTGATACTAAAACAAAATTGGCAACTCAGTTAAAGGAACCAGGTTAGTGGTTAATACTTGTAGATTTTCTTCTACTGTGACAACATTAGTAAGTTTTCACCAATCAATATCTTGTTAGTAAGTTTTCAACAACTACTATCTTGTTAATGAGTCTTCATCAATTAACTTCTTGTTAGTGAGTCTTCATCGATTAATATCTTATTAGTAAGTTTTTTCTTCAATCAACCATCTAATGGATTTGAACAAAGTAAGTGTATTAATTACCCCTTCAAAATCTTAATAATTCTGAAACGAATTCCCTTATCTTAAAATCACTTAATGTCTATCTTAACCCGTCTTATTTATTCTTTTACTTCTAAGAATGTTCTTATGGAACGATTAAACTTCATATACGTCTTGAAATTCTTATACTGCGCATTGAATTGTTTCTTACATACCCAAATAATTCCCTTCAAGTCAAAATAAATTTGAAGTTAGTGCACTAACTCAAAATTTTGCTACAACCGCCACTAATTAAAGTAAGAATTGTAACAATAAAAGATTATTCCTAAGTCGACCGATGAAGGTAAACTTAGCAATAAAGAAATCAAATAAATACATGGGAATAACTGGATGAATTAATGGGTTTGTTCTTCTGACTTCACTGAAAGTGTCTTTCGATTTCTTAGGTTATATCTAGTTCCTCTTCTTCTGGAATTTCTTCTGACGTCTCTGTCATTTTCGGATTCTTCGACTTCTTTGGTTCTCTTGACCTTGTCCTTGTTTATCCAAAATTCTTCTTCTTCTAATGATTCAGCGTATGTGTTTGGAAGGCATTTGGTTATTCCATTTTCTTAAACCTTTATCTTAGTTTCTTGTACGTCTACGACCTTGTATGGTCCGGTCGTTTTGAATTTTGGCTAACTATAATTAATACCACTTCTTACTTCCTTCTTAATATAGACTTCATCCCCTTTCTTGTAGTCTACAGGCCTTAATCCTTCTTGATGCTTCTCTATCATATTCTGCTGGGCTTCTTCTAGATTCTTGGTGCAATTGCTTGGTGGATTACTTTAAAGTTTCCGATTCTTATCTTCATGATATCTTCAGAGGTAATTAGGCTGTACTTGGCTGATTCAGCCATGCATAAGGTAATCTGGGTTCATATCCCATCAAAGCTTTTATGGGAGTTGCACGAATACTCCGTATGATGTCTTGCATTTAATGACAATTGGACTAAAGGTAATTGACGCCCTCCCAGTCAGGATCCTGTCCTACTGTGTGACGCAAAGAATACGTCTAAAACCTTCTTCCTTTTGTTATTCCTTTCTACAACCAAGCCATTGCTAGCTGGGTGATACGGCTGTATCGCTACCTTTTCTACCTTAAAGGCGTTACAAATTTCTTGAACTAATGAGTTGTTGAACTCGGTCCCATTATCAGAGATAAGAGCTGTGGGGCAGAATATCTGCAAAATATCTTATCGAAGAGAGCAGTTGCACAATCCTTGGCACTTTTACTAGTTAGTGGTACCAACTCTGTATACTCGTGAGCGCGTCGATACATACTAGTATATTCTTATTCCCTTATTTACTCGTGGTATGAAGATTAGTGATAAGATCAATAGATACTCTTTCGAATGGAGTCTGTGGGATAGGATATTTCCCTAGTGGTACTCCTTGTCTGTTCTTCCTTTGTAGCTGTTGCATATATTGCAGCTCTTCACATAAACTACTAACATCTTTGTGAATTCCCTTCCAATGGAAAGTTCTTTGGATTAATCTAATTGTCTCATCCCTTCCATGGGTTGAGCTCTCATGTCATCGTCGTGCATTAGCTCAATGACCTTGTTTCTTAGACTTTTAGGTACTAACCTTTTGTGCAGTACACCTAGAAATTGACCAAATGGGTCATATTCGTGGCACATCCAAATTAATACGCCATCTATGTCCGTTAGTGCATCTGTGGGACATCCAACCTTCCTACCTAGTTCGTTAATTCTTGTTGGCTGTGTTTTCTTTCGTTTCTAACGTATTGAGCAGTTCCCTTATATCTTCATCTCTTTCTTGTTCCTTTATGAAATTTTGCCGCCGGGAAAGCTCCTCTGTATAATGCATGGTGAGTACATTTACGTCATTGCACATTGTTTCATTCTTTTCTTCTTCTTTACTTATCATATTTATACATCACCTTGTTACATATCTTTGATAATGCATCTGCTACCTATTTCGTCTTCCCAGGGACATATTTCACCTCTATATCATAATCTTGGGCTGTCATGAACCAACGGGCTCTTCGTCCAGAAAAATTATGGGTTCTTTAGCATTTCTACTGCAGCTGAATGAATCCGTGAACACGGTTATCTTGTAACCAAAAATGATATATCTGAAATGCTTTAAAGCGTCTATAATAGCTAGAGGACTCGAGGTCTGTTTACTGAGTAGTTCACTTCTGAGGGCTTTAATTTCCTACTGTAATAAGCTATCGCATTATACTTATTATCTTGTCTTTGCATTAAACATGGCTCCTATACCAATGTGGCTTGCGTCCGTGGCTAAAAAGAATTCTTTGCCAAAGTCTGAAAGCTAAGTACTGGGGGATGTGTTATCTTTCTTTCAATTCATCAAAAGCTTCTTGCTGCTTGTCTGTCCATGTAAATGATACGTGTTCCTTTAAAAGTTCAGTTAGTGGAGCTGATATGACTGCAAAGTTCCCTATGAACTTGCGGTAAAAACCTGCTAAACCTAAGAATGACTTTACGTCCTTCTTGCACTGAGGTGTAGGATATTCCTTAATTGACTTAATCTTTAAGTCGTTTACTTCTACGCCCTTTTCACTTAGTGTATTTTCCTTTTAAGGAAGTTACACTTCTTTAGTTTAAGCTTCAGGTTGGCTTTTCTTAACCTCTTTAGGACTTCTCTGATTAAGTCTATATGTTCCTATAGTATCTGTTGCTATTACCAAATCATCTATGTAACAGTGTACGTCCTTGCCTAGTAAATCGCCCGAAAATTTTATCCATTAAATCTTACAAAAGTACGGGCTTGACTTTAGACCAAAGGGCATTCTTACATACTGGTATCTGCCGTTACTAGTGGAAAAAGCAGTCAAAGGTTTACTTTCTTAGTCTCTAGAGGGATTTGCAAGGAATCCTTGCAATAAATCTATAGTGGTGAAGTACTTCTTGGACCCTATAGTGGCGATAAGATCTCGCATTGACGGCATTGGATAAGGATCATTTTCAGTAATTTGGTTCAATTTTCTGAAATCCACAACTATTCTATAAGTTTTGTCCCTTTTAGGAACTAGCAAAAGTGGAAAGGACCATGGGGATTTAGATGGTTCTATTATTCCTTGCCTATTCATTCTTTGTACTTCTCTTTCAATGATCTCCTTCGGGAATGTGCTACTCTATAGGCTGGTATGTAAATTGGCTTTGTATTTGATTTGGAATGTCTATCTTGTGGCGTTATTTCGTGTGTATTTCCCAAGGTGTCGCCGTCTAGAGCGACTATATCTTATATTCGAACAGTAAGTCTATGAATATTCTTTCTTAACATGGGTTTTCCTTAATGTCTTTAAATGAGATCCTATCTTAGCTCTTCTCAGTTTTATGTCCTGAGCGTAATTTTCATTTCCTTTACTAATTGCTGCTACTGTTTCCCGTTCTACAACTCGTATAGGTATAGAGTATACTTCTGCTAGGCCTATCTCTGTACCTGGTGTTAATTTAACCTTTCCTCCTCTGTTATTCGTAATCTGTAACGCTATTTTGCTCTGTCTGACTTCATGTAAACTAGAAGAATAATGTATTCCGTTTACTTGCGACTTTTCAGGTAAGCGTGAGAATTTCCTTCCTTCAAAAATTGGATTTACCGTACATTCTACCCAAGTACTTTCTCCTGGTTTAAGTCTTAATTCCCTTTCTAACTTTAAATAAGTGCATTGATTTGATTCTAAGAGGTTAATGATCTGTTGTGAACTCGTGATGCATTCTGGATATCTTCCTTCCGTCTTATCCTTCTTTAAGATACCTTTCATCGTGGGATTCTCTTGAGTCTGGGTTCTTTTAATTGACTTGCATATTGGTATTCTAGAAATCTCACGACCGTTTTTAATCACTAGTTGTTCTCCAGGGGCATCAATGCTTATACCTTGTCTAGCCATAGTTGGATAACCTATCAACAAATGAGCAAAAGCTAATTGTATATCTCTGGCTACCAGAACATTTTCTCTTAGAGCAATTCTTCCTAGCCTAAATGGAAAATCTAACTGTCCAATTACGTGGATATCATTCCCACCCTGGACGTCTGTGATTTAACTAACAATTCTACTGCTGGTTCAAACTTAAGTGAGAAAAATACAATCGATACACCTTTCTGACATTATATTCTTAGGACTACCTGTATCAAAGAATGTAATAATAGGTTTCTCTAGACCGACATGTGCGGGAAATAATGGTCTATAATTATATTCATTCCCTACATCAACTTTGCTAACCTGTGTAGCTGGGCTTAGCCTTGACATTCCGGACGTTCTCTCTGTTATAGAGGAAGATTCATTGTACCAGTAAGCAGAAAATTTCCCATTGCCTCGTCTGACATTGACTGAACTGATTGATACCCTATGCTTGCTGTTTGATTAGCATACCTATTTGGAGCTGAATCTCTATTTCCTCTAACTGGGGGAGATTGACTATTGTTTCTATTTCTGCCTCTCGACTGAGATCTACCTCTAGGAGCTGAAACAAATTTATTTCTGCATTCTCGAGCACTATGTCCTGTTCTCTTATGGAAAGGACAGAAGGCTATCCCTCGGCAGTCACTGGCATAATGTCCTCTCTTCTGACAGTTATAACACGTGACTGTCGAAATCCTCCTTGAGAAGATTTACCTGGCATCTTATTCTGATTTCTAGATGGTGTCCTATAGATCTATTTGGACCCTTTTCTTTTTGTCCTATAGCGACTAAAGGTCTGTATATAGGATTCCCTTCAGGTCTTCTACCTAGGATTTTTGTTTCCTCCTCTTCAATCTCTGCTACATCATCGGATGTCTCCCACTTACGAGTCATCCTTGCAATGACTTCCGTTGGCAGGCTTCCAATCATTATTGCTAGTCTAAATAATTTTTTTAACATGACCCATTAGCATTTTTTAGCTTGCCTTGCCTTCTACCTCTATCCAACCTGTGGATTCCATGAAGTTACCCCATCATTCATATTGTTATACAACTGGAGCTAAAACTCTGATAACGTCTTTCGTCTAACTTAAATTGACGCACTATCCTTGCCAAGCTAGTAACTGGATCTCTTTCACCACTGTGGAATAAACCTTCCTAAAATACCGTTTCAGTTTTCTTCCCAATTCTTAGATCTCGGTAAGTCCTCGGAGTGGACGTAGCGTTCTAAGTCTCCTCCGGCTTCCAAATCAAGATAACTCTTGGCTTCAATAAGCTTTTCTCTATCTGTCCCCGTTATGCTATCTAGGCGTTTGTCTTCCACTTGCTCTATCCAGTTCTCTAAGTTACAAGCTAACTGACCATCCTTTCTTCCGCAAAATTTAGTATGTGATTAATCACATGTCCCTTATGTGTTACCCATTACTGCTGCGCTCGAATTCGCGGACTGTGTACCTTCCGGCATGGTTAATTTCCTTGTTTGACTTCTCGTGAGCACAGGCGTTCTTACGTTCTGATAAGGAGTCGGTCTCCCCCTTTGACCATCGACTCATTAATGGAAATTTTCTTCAAGTACTGAGTATCATTAAAAGTATCAAGTTATGACAGTAATATCCCAAAAGAAAATGATAATAACAATAAACTGTTTTTTACTAAAGTATTCGATCACCAAAATAGAATAAAGGAATTTTCCCCTGAAATATTCTCAAAGTCTTTACGTTACCGGTGAGCGATTTCTTAAACAACAACAAAAACCTTCTTAACAGTACTGGTAAAACGATACTGAACTGACCATAAGTGTACGCTAACGAGAGACCTCCCGTGAATTACCCTTGTTATCCTAAACAAACAAAATAAAAACAAGTAAACATTCATTCGACGTACGAATAAAAGTAAAAAGCAAATACTAAAACCAAAACAAAAAACAAAGTACAAGAAATCACAAAACAACCAAAATCACAAAAAAATAACATAAAATGACACAATCAAAATTCAAATTAATTTAAAGTTTAAAAGTTCTTGTTAGTAAATACAAATGTTCGGGAAAAGGTCTTAGTAGCTGATTAGTTATAATTAGAACTAAAGAAATATCGTAGTTTCGTTGCCAAAAAAAGGTTCAGAGTGAAAATCTTTTAATCTTGAAATACCAGAAATTGTCTAACTGAAATGTTAATCGCGTAATTTACTTTTAATAGAGTTTAATGTTATAAGTAAGTGTGGGACATTTCTTTGGACTTAACTTCTTTCGTCTTCTTCGGCACCCGGGTTTACGTCTGACCGCTTGCGTTCGCCTACCAGCGCGTTGAATGATGCGTTGTTACGTCTGCGGGAAGGGGACTTCTCTCTCTCTCTCTCTCGATGGCGTTGACTGTTGCGTTTTCGGGATCGTTTTCTTTCCTCTTGATATTTTTCTTCATGCTTTCGACATCTTGTTCTTCTAGTGAACGACTGTTCTTGTTCTTCAGAGTGGAGTTTACTTTCGCAAAGTGTGGGTGGCTTTTTTTGTTTTTTGGAGCGCTTTTATTGTACAACTCGGTAACTGTCTTGTATTTGGGGAAGCACTGGTAACTGTCTTTGGGGAGAACTTTCTTTTTCGAGTGGCGTGAATGGATTGAAATCTCTTATGCCGACGCTAAACTTTTGATTCCCTTTCGCGGCCGCTGTCTTTAACTATCATTCGTGTCGCTAATCACCATTTCTTTGCTGTCTCTTTTGTCTCTTCCTATCCTTCCACCGCTCGACTTCAATTAATCTTGTCACTATATCAATCTTTATCTCATCGTATCCCACCGCTCTGCCACCAATAAATCTGTGACGGTACCTTACTTTTCTCGTTACACAGCTCTAAGGTAACGTGTGCCGACACTGGAGGCTATACTTTGGAGAATTTGACTTATATAAACTTTCTTACCTTGCTGAATTAGCTAAAAAGGGTTATCGTTTTGGATGAGAAATGAAGATTGATATTTTCTTAA
>NC_061092.1:67438651-67451151 GCF_015104395.2 Macrobrachium nipponense
TAAACCTAGAACTGGAATTCCAAATGAGACGCCGGGCGTTCCATAACGTGGTGTAGTTTGGGATTCGTCATGAACAGTTCGAGATCTCTCCTTATACCTATTATGTATATATATATATATATATATATATATATATATATATATATATATATATATATATATATATATATATATATATATATATATATATATATTTTGATTAGACAGCAGCAGCAAGGCTTAAAGGCAATTTACTTCCCTGTAAAAGCAAGACTAAGCTCAAAAAGAGAGATAAAAGCATTGCAAGACCAGAGAGAAGTGAAAACAACAATGAAATGCTGCAGTTATGACATTTCAGGAAAAGAAGACGCAAATCATCATAAGTTTTACCGAATACGATATTTTTTACGAAAGTAATCTTGAGATTTTCAGAGGATGATTGAAATGTTAACAAATGAAGAAGATGGAACTTAGAATGCTCCAAATTAAACTGTTTTTTAGACTGTTATTGAGGAATGGTGCTGCATTTATTTATTTATTTATTTATTTATTTATTTATTTATTTATTTATTTATTTATTTATTTATTTATTTGTTAGTATTTTTCATAAACGAACTCGGTCACCAACAGCCTACAATTACCCCCAAAGCTCTTCACTTACGGATAGATAAGTCTTAACAGAATCTTAAAGGAAAAACGGTAAAAAAATATTAATTTCTTATACACCGCGAAAAGAAGAGAAATTACTTCCATGTTTCTCAGCCGAAAGGCTTTTGTGGTGGGGTTGGGGAAGGCGGCAATGCAGAGAAGGAAGGGGTTTAGGAAGAGAGTTGTATCTCACACAAAAAGGAAATACAGATCGTTTCATATACTTTTGGTAAGCTCTTTTGTTCCTTTAGAAACTTTCCTTTCTAAAAGCGGAAGGTTTACTGATACGACAGCTTAATTTACTCTAAATCTACATTTGACGCTTTAGTTTAATTTATCATCTAATAATTTACAATAAATAATACTGGGTTCTTCGCTGTGATTAGCAGATTATGGCAAACATCCCTGAATTTCTTAGTGTCTATATACAAGGTAAATTTAACTACTTAGTCAATGGAAATTATCTTCATCATTTCGCCGAAACCATTAAATCGGTAACTACTGCTTATACTGTACTTTAAGGTCATCTCTCTCTCTCTCTCCTCTCTCTCTCTCTCTAGCACATTACCGTAGGTGTAACAATCTGAAGGGAAGCACCAGGAAAAAGTATTTTATTCCCCAAAGGAAAATATGCCTTTTATTTTTCATCCTTACCAAACACTGTTGGAGAGAGAGAGAGAGAGAGAGAGAGAGAGAGAGAGAGAGAGAGAGAGAGAGAGAGAGAGAGAGCAAACATGTTGGAGACGCAGGCTACCTGTCATTAGGCTGGAAATTAGAATAATTGTTGTCGGCTGCTTCTGATCAGGTCTTGGAAAACACATAACATTAAATTAAAGCATCTTTAAATTCTGAGCCACCAAACGACGAACCCTCATTCCCACCGATGGACCTTCCATTAGTGCTTAATATAGAACCACGGCCTGTCTGCCCGAAGTTAATTCAATTGCTATCTTCGGTCTTTAACTGTCGTGAGCCCGAGTTGCTAACAACGAATATTAATTCTGAACCCACCGATGTCTTTATTAGTGATTTAGTTCGATGTCAAAACCATTTGCAAGTAAATACATCTTCAGTAAGATGTGAAGTAAAATTTGTTACTGTCAAGATACTTTTAATGATCTTGTCGGTTACAACGCTGCAAGAATTTGCCTATAATTGGAGTTTTTTTCTCTTTTTCTGAGTACCTATAAGAAAGGATAAAGCTTTAGGTTAATTAATTGTTTTATAAAAAAAGAAGTGCTAATTGTACAGAATATTTTGATATTTTATTGAAACTAAATCTTTTGTAAAAGAAAGCTAAATTTTGAATTTGGACAGATTGCATTAATATTTCTAATCACCAAGAATGAATGCAGCATAACTTTATTTTTTTCTGGGAAAATATCTAAATTCATTTTAACACTCAGTCGGTAAAATTTTCAAAAATTCATGATCATTGGCAAGTTAAAGGAACCGGCTGTTATTTAAAGCGCATTCATATAAAAGTTTCCTCGTAATTTGTATTGCTTAACTACTTTGAAAATAATGAAAACTTCATTAGAATAAATGAAAATGTCACAGTCTATTTTATAGAGAGGCATCACAGTTTTCCTCTTCAGCAAAGAGGAAACTAATTTTAATTATGAATATAGTTGGGCGAATTGCTCTATAGAAAGATGGATAGTTTTTATATATTTTATTTTACCTCTATCTTATTCATCATTCCTTGTCATTGACGGTTTTATTTTAATTTGACTTTCTATCATTTTTGGCATTTTACATCTTCATACCTACTGCAGCTTCTATATGTATATATATATATATATATATATATATATATATATATATATATATATATATATATATATGTATATATATATATATATATATATATTATATATATATATATATATATATATATTATATATATATATATATATATATATATATTATATATATATATATGTGTGTGTGTGTGTGTGTGTGTGTGTGTCTCATTTACTAAGCAACATCTTTGCTATTGGTCTATTAACAAAACTAATGCCTACTTACAATTCCTTCCATCACTATTGCAAGAGGAAGCTGCGAAGAATGGAGCCTAATTACTCCCAAAACAGACTCTGACAGTCATTTTCCCTTATCTTTAACGAGAAAATTTGCTAAGTATCAAAACTTCCTTCTGTCATACCTGATCACGGAAAATAAATATGTAAAAAATCAGTTCTTCGGCAACCTTTACCCGAGAGAGAGTGATTTCCCTAAGAGCTGTTGACGTCCCTGTCTCTTGGTTATGATGGATTGTCCCGTCATGTCAGTCAGGGGATAAGAATGGACACCATCATTCATTCTTGTAATGTTTACCAGGGAAGGTGGTATGGCAGTTTAGAGATTATGTCCCATGGTGGACCTTCCTTAACATATGTATGTATGCATGTATGCAAGTCTGACTTGATTGCTTGTATGGTCTTCTCCGATATAACTATACTCACTGTTTGATTTTAATTTAACTGAACGGCTATCTAGTCCTGAAATCTAAATTGCAGAACTCATATCTTCTATTAGAGGGAAAAGTGGTGTTTATTACTTCCAATTTCCTTTTCTTACTTACCCTTTGAAGCTAGATCATAGAAATCATGATGTCTGAAAACAGATCCCATTCCACATCATAATTACTAATTGATATGAATATATATCATCGCTTCACCAGACTAACATGAAGAAAGTCTATCTATGTTACGTTTCGTAACTATTCCTTAAATTCTTTGGAACATTATTTATGTATATTTCAGTTCATATTGATATAATACATCATTTTCCATTACGAACCTTCCAGATTTGAATTGGAACTATTGAATGTTACCAAATGAGATTTACCTCCAGCTTCAGTTTTCCTTCTGTTCAAAACTAATTCCAAACTCCTACTGTAAAATTTTTTTACGTTTCAAATTTAGTTCTCTATGCTCCCAAATTGAGATTAGTGTTCTTTACGGACATTGATGATGAAAACTCGGCCTTAGAGTGAAATATAGATCAATTGGAGCTGTTATTATTCAAATTCCCAAAGCTATCCCTTATTAACTGGAATTAAAGCAACTCGAAATAATGTTAAGATATCGAGATTTGAAAATGAAGAAAGCCACTGGGTCGTCTACCATGGATTTATATGTTTGTATTTACGTTTTCCTTTCTATTAAGGATGCTTTTGCAATACCCATTGGTACCTTATGGATACCGATTGCTAATAAATGGTGGGGTAAAATCAGGCTAATAGAAAGGTAAAAGTAGTGAGGTTTCAAGTAAGGCTGAGGAATAGATCTGAAACTTCCAGCTTTTGTAAGTCGAGAGGTCACAACAAGGAAGAAATATTAAACAAAACAATTTACCTCTGGACCAAATCCCTTTATAATGATTCAGCATCATAAAATATGTAACAAAAAATCCATTATAAATTACCCCTACAAAAAAGAAAAGCTCGGAACAAACAAATCCCTCTCTCTATCCCTGTCGTTTTGACCTCCTCTCTCAGAACACTGATGTTCCCGACCCTTCTGTTATTTTCGAAGGTTATCCTGATAGTTGTTAACCATAACAAACAATTCCACAAGAATGTTTAGAGAAGCAGAAAATTGTCAAAAATATTTACGCTTAATTCATCTCTCTCTCTGTCTCTCTCTCACTCAATAAAGAAAATTGTCAATCCCCAACTCCTTTGATTTCTAGGTGAGTTTATGATCTAAAAGATCGCTCTCTCTCTCTCTCTCTCTCTCTCTCTCTCTCTCTCTCTCTCTCTCTCTCTCTCTCTCGTTTGAATACATTTTAATGGAAACACGAGAAATGTGCAGTTTTACTTAGCATTTGCACCTCCAGAAACGTTTTGTTGATATATATATAATATATAATATATATATATATATATATGATATATATATATATATATATATAATATCAATGGGTGATATATATATATATATATATATATATATATATATATATAATATATATATATATATTATAATATATATATCAATGGGGAGAAGGATATAAAGACCTGATAAAAGGGTCAATTTATTCCCGACGTTTCGTAATGTCTTCATTACATTTTCGCGGACAGTACAAAATAGATAGCATAAATCAATTACAATAAGTCTAAGAATTTGAGATTTAAAAGTTGCACAAGGATTACTAACTTAAAGTATTAAAAATACTAAAAGGACACATTTAAAAACAAAAAAAAACATAAACTAAATAGGACAAAAATTATTAAAATAAGTAAAAAAAAACAAAAAAAACAAAATAATAAGAAATATTCAAGTAAGTAAAAACTGGACCAACCATTCAGCGGCATGCAAGACTGGAGACAAAAGGAAGAAACTAAGAGAGGTACAGTGTGCCAGCAGAGGTTTGGCTGTTCAACAAGGGGACGAGTCGTTTGATCATTAACGATTCTAAGATTATCAAATCCTGGCTGTTGGAAGCTCGTCCGTCAACTGTAAGATCCTTGTTTTCAATGGAGGCTTTACATATTTTCGAATGATTTCTAATATTAGAAAACTCTGGGTTTGCAATTTTGCTGCCTGTCCTATAACTTACTCCACGATGTGAATCTATGCGTTCCTCCAGAAGCCTCCTGGTGGATCCAATATAAGTTCCTAAATTACATTTAGGACAATTATAGCTATACACACATCCGGAGGACATATAAGGGCACAAACGATCTTTAAACTTGAATAATGACCCAATGGTAACAGAATTAATGGGAATCAAATGAACCTTAATAGCTCCAAACTTATTTTGGATATGTTGGGAAAATTTTTTCCTAAAAGTATCATCTAATAAAAAAGGGAACCTAGCATAAAAATTCAGTTTAGGAACATTGAAATTAGTCATTCTTAGGGAGAATTACTTGTCTAAAAGCAAGCGAAGTGTCTTAAAGACCAGTTCAGATGGGAAGCAGTTTTCTTTAAAATATTTGCATAAAAAGGTGATCTCATCTTGGAACAGAAACCAATCAGAAGTTAGCGTAAGAGCCCTGTGGAGGAGAGTAAAAACAGAATAAATTTTAAAATTAAAAGAACAGAAACTATAGAAATTTGATCCAAAGCCCGTGAACGTTCTTTTCCTAAAAATCGTCGTGTTAAAAATATTATTTTGTCTTAAAACAAGGACGTCTAAAAAAGAGAGCTGATTTTCATTTTATTTTGCCAATTGTTGAATGGCTTAGATAAAATGACAAATATTCGTTATATCACTTTTTACGTTATATAATATCTCATCGCAAAAAGTCTATGATAGTTAATTACGAAAACACACGAGAAAATGCAATAGAAATTAAAGAGATGTTTAGTAAAGTCGATGAAATAGAAAAACCTTAATTGAATTACAGAACCTTCAACATCACTAGACAGAAAAAAGGGAACATTATACTAAAAGAATAAAAGAAAATGACATTAAAGTTTCTGTCTGAATTTAGCTGCATAATGTTTCTTGTTTGTCTTCCTGACAGATAGCCTTCCTCCAAAATTCATAGATAATCCGCGGATATGGTTTTGGATAGTTCTCATAATAATACAATAAAAAGGAATTACGATATGATGAAGAAATCTACTGACTTTTTTGTTAAATTAAACAATGCACCCCCTTTTTCGCGGAATAGGGTTTGTCAATGTTTCCCAGTCACTGTCAAATCAGTACCTTTCATTATCATTCTGCCTCCCTTGTGAAAGACTAGAAATTTACATCTACATCAGATCATTGAGGTTGACCTCTCTCTCTCTCTCTCTCCTCTCTCTCTCTCTCTCTCTCTCTCTCTGTCCGGTAGAACACAATACATTGTTTATCCGTATTTGGTGACAAATTGTCATGTTTCATGAATATTTCAAAAGATATAAATTGAACATTTGTATCCATCTTGCTTAATTTTTGGTAGATCCAGTAGATTTTTAGATTTTCGAAGTATTAAATTGTCTCTGTATTCCAAAGGGGTAGAGTGCATTAAAATATATAGATATGAACAAAAACCAAGGAAATAAGGAACTGAATGTTAGTGCGAATGATATAAGAATGAAAGCTCTTGATTCGGAATAGGATTTGGGGGCAAATAGACAGATGGTAAGATAAGGAGAGAAGTGAATCACGGAACAAGTAAGCACAATTATTACAAGAAAAAGGCTTAAACATTTGGGGTGAATTGTTGCTTAACATGTGAAGCCTAGACGAGTAGAGGAGGTAAGGTTGCTACATTGAGTATATAATTCAGAAGTGTAAGCAGGAGAAAAAACTAAAAAGCTCTGGATAGGAAGATACGTGAAATCTATTGATCACAATAGTCTGAGTAAGTTAAAGGCATAAGAAGCGATCTGCAGACAAATTTTCAGTGCAGTGTCGATAAGATATGAAGTGTCTTGTATTGTGAAGATTATCTGCACAGCGTTACAGCCACAATTCAAAATTGAGACTATCACCTTGCTTTCTCTCCGGAACCATCCCTATTTCATCGATTTAAAGCACTTCCTTTTGAGACCAACCTAGGGAGCCTACAAAATATTATAATATTTGAATTATCCCAAAGTACTTTCAGGAAACTGAAGTCTCGGTGGACGACTTTTTCCAGAAAAGAAGATTACGACATCATGTGTATGTATGTGTGCGCGCATGTATTCTTTTATTTAGATATCTGCATAGGCTTTTGCGTAGACACACTATGTTGAAATACTCATACACTTGCTCGTTGTTAAATACGCCTTCATTATTATTAGAGTTCGGTTTTATTTTTATATGTAAATATCTCTCTCATCTTCTGTAAAAGAAAACTATTGAGATGGCTATGTCTGTCCGTCAGCACTTTTTTTGTCCACTCTCATCCAACCTACTGTTATGATCGTGCGTCTGGCAGCGCTATAAGACAGGTCACCACCGGGCCATGGTTAAAGCGTCATGGCACTATACGCTGTACAGTAAATGCGATTGCGCCGAGGAAACTTCCGTGCGTGTTTTACTTGTTTGATTTTGTTATGAAAAATATGCCGAACTGTTGTTAGATGTCCAACGCTCGCAATTTCTTTTATATCTTAACTACGGACTATTTGGTTTAGATTTGCAATAGACCTTAAAGTTCACCTTTTGTAGTGACCCTTTTACATGAGACCATTAATACGACGTTTTTTCTTACTGCCTTTTCATCATGAATGTTTGTCTCGAAACGCAGAAACAAGCACCCATTTCGCAAACTGAAGGCCCTGCCTTCTATATACTACACCAGACTCCAACCGGGGGAAGCGGGAAGAATAAACTCGTTCCCAAAAGTCTGTTCTTATTCAAACCTGAGGTTGACGTAGGTCCCTGCTTGTTGGTCGACCGTTGGGGGTTACAGCTGGTATGGAGAGAATGAGGAAAAAACTAGAAGTGCGTTCATTCCTCTGCCAATTCATCGATCTTTAAGACCCTTCCTTTTCCCTGAATGAAAGTCTGTCAACCGGTCTTTGGTGCCTTCTAAGGAAGAGTTTTTGGGAAACTGTATCATTATACGAAGGATCTGTTGATGATGTCTAGTACGACTGTGCGTCAATACCTCTCGCTACATATACCTTAGGAAAAATGATTCTTGGATTTGCAGTGAAATTAACTGGTACCGATTCACTTCCACAATATCAAGAAGAGGGAAGCAGTTTTCAGAACTTGGCCAGTTTCCAGATCCCGTAGGTCCTGTTCGTTCCTAATGCCTCGAACGGTGCTATTGTCGGACGGAACTATTTAGCATTTTTTAACAATTTCCTATTTGGAATACAACTGACAGAGGTACCCAAATACACAGACAAATATCGACTTTAAAACCATAATGCAAATTCATCGAAATTTCTAAGCATTTTAAACTTATCATGTACAGAAAAACTAGGAAATGATTAACAATAGGGAGGTGATCTAAGCTGATAACCTATTACGTGAACATTTCAAATCTGTTATATAAATAGAAATAAAAAGAAACTGACGCAAAAAGGCATAACATGAGACATAGCGAGTCATAAGTTTCAAGTGTTATCGAAATGAACAAAGTATATAACTCCGTATTTGTTGTCAACATTATCGAAACTTTACCTTATTTACCAAATTAGGATTCCCGGACTCTCCCTGACGAATTAATTGTTAACTCACCTCAGAGCTTTATTGCGTCTGACGAGAGTATGACTGCGCCGTGTCTTTGGTTATTATTGGTTGGGAAAGAAGCACAATGTATTATTCTCTCTCTCTCTCTCTCTCTCTCTCTCTCTCTCTCTCTCTCTCTCCATATATATAAATCCGGGTGGATTCTGTCTATATCTATATATTCATTACGTTCCATATTTTCCGGATTCATACACACACACAATATATATATATATTATATATATATATATATATATATATATATATATATATATATATATATATATATATATATATATATTGTACCAACAGGAAAAATGAGAGTGGAAATGTACTCTGTAGCAAGCTGTGCACCCCTTTTGTGTCTCTCATTGTTAATTTAAAACCTCGCAGGGTAAACATTGTAGGCTTTATGAACTGTACAATGCGACATCTTTCTGTCAGCCAAGACTCTGTTTTGTTATATTTCTGCGGTAGATCGCTTTGTTTTCCAGGGAACATATGAAGGGACATAACCAGAGGCAAGTCCTGAAGAGACAAACATCCTTTTTCAAGCGAGGGAAAAATTGTGGAAAAGTCAATGGCTAGCTAAAGATCATCGGAGTCACAAGCTGTCCCTCCATCTCCAAGGGGCCTTTGTCCTAACAGATCCTCTATTCTGAGAAAAATCCAACCCGCTAAACGTCCTACCAACAACGAGGGAAGAAACAGCACTACTCAATTTGCAAAGGTATGTCTAGGAAGCAAAGAACTACGCCTGGTATCTGTTATCTTTATCTTTCTCTCTTGAACTTAATCACACTTAATTATTCTGTTTATTTCCTTTCTCAAGTACATTGAACATAATATTTGTCTTAGGTGTTCCCTTGAAGACCGCGGATTAGAGTAAAAGCTCCCCATTTGCAGATGTAACATTACTGTAATGCTCTCCCCCAATTCTTCCCTTAAATTAGATGTGTGAGACGGTAATTAGGCCAATGTATTAATTGCACATCTCTTTGTTTTTAAAGGACTAATGACCTGTTTTCTCACTTCAAGTGTACATCTATCCTGACCTAAGCTTCCTGGGAATTGCATCATTTGAATACATTCTCCGTATGGGTTCTTTTCGGTTATTTCTATTTGTTTATTAAGTGGTGCCCTGGTGCTAGATACGATATTAATTTACACTAAATTTGTAAATTAAAGTAGTTGTAAAATACTAGGACTGTTACTTTGTCGACCTTTACCCATTTTTCCATGTTCTTTTCACCTTTACTCCTATGTGGTAATTAACAAGGCTTGTTCTATCGGTATAAGAGTAATCACCGGTTCACAGACGTTCCTGGATTTGAAAGGCTCCGTGGGTTCGCGCCCCGGTCCAGGGAAGTCTATTATTGAGAAAAAGAAAATTCCCCTTCGGTTAAGCATATATGAAAATATATTAATTCCGAGGTAGAGCGAATTAGATATTAAAGGACATTGTAGCTCGATATATGTATATGAATCACGGAAATGTGATATGACTTATATATATATATATATATATATATATATATATATATATATATATATATATATATATATATATATGTATGTGTGTGTGTGCGTGTGTATGCAAACGGATGATAATATTAATTTATGAAAAATAAACAACAACTGGTTGTTCTCTCGCTGATTTGTTTCATTATTCGCTGTTGGTTGAACATGTTTGGATTTAATCAGCCGGTAACGATTATGAGTTACACGAATATTAAGGAATTTGCCTTACATGTATTTCATACATGCTCAGAAGAGTAGATATTTGTATTTATTTTATTGTTCTGACATCAAAGGATAGTTCATTACTGGAAGCTGACCCTCACCCTTGAAGAATAATTATATTGATGTCAACGAAATACTCGTTAGCAAGTCCGAATTTTCGTACTTCAAAAGGCTTCAGAGGGTATAACACGAATAGCATGCATCCAAGATTATAAACTTGAATTTCATGAAGTGATATTCATTGTAACCTGGAATAATCAGACTAAATATTTTTGAGAAACCTCCAATGCCATTTCGGCAACATTAGACCCACATGTGGACCCTCTCCAAATTCGCAGGGTACAATACCTGTCTCAGGTTTTTTGAAGCCTTTTTCTCGAGTTGTAAGTTACGCTGTCTGTCATCTGGTGGTAAGTGGCGAGAGATTTGTTGATGTCGTTATCATTTATGCACTTCTGTCACATGGTCCTGATTCCCGTTGTTGGACACGGTATGATCATCATTCTGACACTAGATCTTGTCATTCCTGTTGATTCTTAATGTCGTGAAAGACGTCATCATTATAGCTGCCATTGGAATTTGTTTAGCGTGTTGGGAAAGTACTCATTCCTCCAATGCTCCCGTGTATTTACAAACAAGAGCACCCATAGGAAAACACATTTACTATTTAGGCATATTTTCTCTCTTATGCAAATTCTACTGAAGTCAATGGCATTATCTGCAGAGGCTCTCTTTTTATCCAGTCTGTACTTCTTTTAGTGAGGATTAATGAAAACCTTTTCACAGTCCTTTCCATTAATCTATTATAGTCGACGGACTGTTTTCCCATCTCTTGGCGGCGTCTTCTGGCCTGGATGCTAATTAACATAAACAGTTTTTTTCACAAAGCACGAAGACTTTTAAGCTAATCCTTAAATGTAAAATAGAGTCAATGGAGTGCTGAATTTCTATTGGTTCGTGGGTCTCAGCCTCTTGTTTGCAGCCTATGCAGCATCAAGGGCATTACCGATGCTCCAAAGGACACCTTCTGTGCCATAGCGAGTGGCAGGGTGTGTGAACGAGGGCGTGATTTCAGTCTGTTCTATTGCATTCTTAAGTTTTTTATTCCGTGTTTCTCGTTCCGGATTCTGACAGGTATTTTGTGGTTTCCTTGATGAGTGGCGGATGAAGTCCTCCTTCCACTGTATGTTTAAAGCAGGCCGTTGTTGATTTAGACTTATGGCATTTGGTATTTGGAATCAGTTGATCCAGGTCTTTCTATGCACGCTTTTTGTGCCCTTAAATAATTTTTCCAATGTTGGTTTCGTATGATCGATTTTCACCAAGAGTTTTGGAAACAATACAATAAATATAATATAACATAAGAAATATAGCAAATTAAAATACTTCCTATAAGTAGCCTAGATGCGGGGGGCGGAGCCAAGTTCCCTATCACACTCAAATACTGGTAACTCAACCAAGTTCTGCCATAAATACAAATCCTGTCGTACTAGATTATCGTATCCACCAATGTGTTGTTAGCATAGATTAATGAATAAAATAATTCTCTTGCAAATTTGATGCTTTCATGCCTCATACAAACCACGGCTACAAAACCTGGTGTGTAACATCTTTGTGGCCAGATTCGTATATTATTGGTAATACAGGTAATTATAGTCCAGTCAATCTAGAGCAAAAACAGATGCAGCCAAGCACAAGTTGGTAGAGCAGCCATTTACGGTTTTGTGATCCTTGGCCTCATCCAAATACCATATCAAACGTTTACCATTATTTGAATAGTGGATCCAGGTGATATAAGATGGAGGACAGAACGGCAGATGAAGAGAGAGAGAGAGAGAGAGAGAGAGAGAGATGCTTTTGTGACAATGAAAAAGAAGGATATTTCCTTCTGAATAATATTAATATGAATAGTCAGTTCCAACAATATTTAAAACTTTTTTATATAGCCAATATGATAACGATTTAAAACTATACGATGTGATAAGATTTCAAGATAATTATATTCCAAAATA
>NC_061092.1:67456151-67480153 GCF_015104395.2 Macrobrachium nipponense
GATATTCAGTTTGTCAATAGGGATGTTGCGAATTTTTTTCAATTGACAGAAGGCATTACCTATTTCCAACCAATCAATATTATTGTTAACAGACAAATTCAAACCATAACCCAGAGCTGAAATAGTTATGTTATCAAAAGTTTTTATAGATAAATTACATACCAACTCAGAATTGCCATGGTTAGTCCAGTTACTATTTTTACAAAGTTATTTAGCTTTGCAGTTTGCAATTTATCACATTCAAGACTCATTTTATTTTAACAAAAGTCAAATCATACATTATTCCAATGTGTGGGGCGTATATTGTTAAAATTGATCTTATCATATCTGAGTTTTTTAAAACAAACATTTACATCCAGTTTACAAATATCGTTATGCTTCTTTAAAATCCCGCGGTGGTAGTCCTCAAATGGAGTTGTTCCTAGAAAGTCCAAACGTTGGGTAGTAAGTGACTTCAGCATAACTTGTTCATCCAAACATCGGTTAAGAATCTGCATCTCATCTTCGTTTTGTACGTCTGAACGAAGTTATTGATGGCTGTATGCATATATGATCACACGCCTACAGTGATTTGTTGCCGTATGGACGCCAGACGCATCTTAGCCGCCTATCGTAACTTTAGAGCGCTTTTTTTTGCCATCAAGAACTTCGTGTATAAGTTTGCTACTTCTCTCGTTCAGGCGTCCAAAACGAAGATGAGATGTAGATTCATCAACCGATGTTTGGATGAACAATTTCTGCCGTCTTGCCACGAAGTCTTCTTGTGACTGAATTTGTTTTCTTGGCACTTGTACCTGAACTCTGATTAGGGGTAGAAATACATGAAGATATACCAGTAAGTTCTTCTCACCCTTCCCCTGGTTGTATGCATATATATATATATATATATATATATATATATATATATATATATATATATATATATATATATATATATATCTCTCTCTCTCTCTCTCTCTCTCTCTCTCTCTCTCTCTCTCTCTCTCTCTTTCTCTCTCTCTCTCTCTCTCTCTCTCTCTCTCTCTATATATAATATATATATATATTATATATATATATATATATATATATATATATATATATATATATATATTATATATATATATATTAAAAACTTTTACTTTGTTGCGGATTATGAACTTTTATCTCTTGCTCTTCTTCAGTGAAGACTGGTGCCTTTTCCTCACCTTTAGCGAATAGGAATTTTCGTTCATTTCTGGTCTTCATCCACAATGACAGTTCCCTTTCAAAGTACCGGGGAAAATCCTATTAGATATATTTTGCCTCTTCTAAATATAAGATTAATATTTGTTGGTAGGAGGATTTGGTCATTCATTGTTAATTCATCTTCGCAGTATTCGTCACTGGAAAGGAAAATGGTTTTTATCTTTCCATCAATTTTTAATATTCTGAAGTTCATTTGTTGTCGTTCAAATGCATTTGCATAATCTTTTTTTCTAAACTATGCCTGGGTAAGATTTCTGAACTTCATTTTCACCTAGCAGGTTTATATATCTAATTCCGCTGAGGAGATTCATGCACGATAAGGCACCCATACATCAGTTTATCTAACCTAATAGGCATACATGAAGACAGAATATTTCAGGCACGAAGTTATAGCAGCCCTGACTTAAATAAATCTACCCAGAGGACAACACTCGCGCAATAATTTAGCTTTCGTCAAGGTCTTTAGAGCTGTCATATTTACTACAAGCTGTGTTCTCAAGATCATTATTATATATCATGAATTATAAATGAAATAAGTCAACAAAGCAGTATAATAAAGAGCAACACAAATGGTAGATATCTAATAAATTTGGATGACTTCTAAAAATAGATTTGAACTGAATTGAATTGAATATACAATTAAGGCCAAAGTCCAAGGACAGGGACCTATGAAGTCATTCAGTGTTGAAAAGGAAATTGATTGTAGTGGTGGGTAGTAAGATGGAAGAAAGAGAATAGGAAGGAGGTTTGCACAGAAATTTTCAAATTGATACTTTTTCATCAGCTGTTCTCACTCTTCATTATTTTTTTATGTTATTAAACTGTAGCATGTCAAGAAAGCACCTCCATAACTCATTAATTGGCTCATATTACAATTGCGTTATGATACACAGCAAATCATTGCTGTTATTTTGTGTCTCGTTATATTCTAAGCACCAACATGACTGACTTCTTTGAATTCCTTCTCTCATAAAGAGATGAAGACCTTCCCAGATTACTGTGCAAAATGACTGCATAAGCGGGAGAATGTGCATTATACCGCTATTGTTAAAATATTTCCTACAGCTTGACAGCGATTTTCTTTTTCATTCACCCTTGTTTGGGGAAAATTGCATATTTGATGCGTGAAAATCTTTTGCCTCGCACCGTATTTTTCCAGATATTGTTAGCATAAACGGGAAAGCATATTTTCCTTCAGAGATAAGCTGATATTCATTCCGGCGTAACGATTCTCTCGTATGCATTTACTTTGGCATGAGGTGAAGAGGAAAAGACTTCGTTTCTAAATAACTTTTGCCTTTTACTCTCCGTCAATAATGTGTGATTCCGAACTCAATGCATTGTGACCATCTACCTCTTGCACCATAGCCCTAAAGTTTAATTCAAATTTGAACTAAGACAATTGCTTTTAAAATGGACGGACACCAACACTATGTTCAACAGCCTTAACCATTATCATCACCAGTCGTTTAATTGATTTGAATAATTCATAAATACATGAGGAAAATATGATATGCGGAGTATAAGCATGATTGGGTATTTCATTGCCACAGCCGAACATCTCTGTTGGCGCAGTGGTAAGCGCATTTAATTCACAAACTGAGGGACGATGTGGGCGTATTCCCTAAAATGCAGTATGGTCCCGTTGACCCAAGCAGTGAATTACTTCCCTCGGTTTTAGGTGACCGTCACCAATCTGAGATGTCTGAGAAAACAACAGTGGGGTGAAAGGTTGTGTGAATATGGATCTCTGATTAATTTCTTCTTCAAGTCATTCTGTTCAGCAATGAAGCTCCATCTATCAATTCTGGAAAATACAAAGTTGGTGGTGACACCTTTTAATCCTCAAGTAAACTGCAGAAAAACAATAGCCATGCATCAACATAAATGACTCGGAAATTAACACCTTTTTCTCATTTGTTGCCCTTAATAATTGGAAGACAACTCCATACGATGTAATAAATGTTGCGCGCAATATAGGTAAGCAAGTTTGAATCGTGCCTTTGAATGAATTGAATAGCACAACCGGTCATTGTGCCCCACGATGGGGCGATTTCAGCCTGACTCTATTATTCAGTGATAAATGACCCAATCACCGAAAGACACAATGAACATAAGAATGCACTTTATTCAGTATGCATAACTGAACGTAAATATTATTTACAGTATATAGTTTTCGTGTCATATTACGATGAACGTCGTCCTCATTCCTCTCACAAACTTGAAAAGCTTCTTAAAATTATATTCTCTGGAAAATACACTCAGTATTTAGTTACTTTAGTCATATTGACTTTTTCATCTAATTTGGAAAACTTTTTGCTACCAGCGCCACTGAAGTAAAAGTAAGTTCCGTCAGACTGAACACATCGATATTGCTCCTTTGGAGGATATTAGAAAATGATAACAGAAATAAGAAAATTTTAAATCTCAAGAGAGAAGGAAATTAAATCATGATAGGACCAGAAAAAGGTATATTGTAATTACTGAAAAAACAGAGACAAATATGACCATGCATAAACACTCACAGTCAACCCTTAAATAAAAAAAAACTTCACGAAGCTCGCGAAACTTCGGTCAAGCTTCGAAATTCACTTGCAGCCTTTAAGGGGTTACTGCGTTGATTATTTTCTTGTTTTTGTCGTACATACGCTACTTAATGGCATTTCGTTGTCTGTATCATCGCCCTGTGTATTACATATGGGAACTCACTGAAGGAGTCAGGTTGGCGATATCCACAGCAGATGGAGAGATGCAGCAGTGCCCCTTGAAATCCCAGTCGACCTTGTTGACCTCAGAAGCGAGTAAAATACTCGACAGTTAGTCGGCTGTCATGGATCATAACCAGGGTGCAGAGCAATTTTCGATTACCAGCCTGAAAAAAAAAAAAAAAAAAAATTACCAAACGCTGGGAGAAGTCCACCGCCTTCTGGAACCTCTTCTCTCTTGGCAAGCTAAGTAGCTTGGTACAGGTGAAAGGATGAGTCAGACTATTTTGAGTGGCCCTGCACCTCTTGTTTGAACTTAAAACTCAGAAGCAAGAAATAAAAAGAAACCTGAGTATACGCTGGAATTCAACATAGATCATTGATAAGGAAAAGAAGAAAGAAAAGAAAGTTGTTTACCCCTGAAAATAACTTCAAACCAAACAAAGTAGTCTAATATCTAAGCCCAGAAGGACAATCAGGATATGATGCATGAAGGATCTTAATGGTGATCTTTTTTTCTCTCTCTAGAAAGGAGGTAATTAGCAAATAGGTTTTCATCCATAATCCCATAGGGCGGCAGAAACGGTTTTTGCCTCTTAGAATTTGAATCTTTGCCTTGATAATATATTTTAGAAATTGCTCAGTATTTAATCAGTTTTAAAATATCATTTTATTCAGCTGTACACAGTTGTGCAAACAACCCCTAATAATTGCAACAATGTTAGATGGAATGATATCGTAGGAAAATACAAAGGAGCAGTGGAACCATTACTTCTGTTTCCATAGAACTCATGCTCATTAAAGTAAGGGAGGTATTCCGCATGACTTAATTGTATCTGGAGAGGGAGCTATGGTTATATGAACACTAAAATTTTACCATGTTTTATGAAGCTCGATGAAAACTATAAAGAGAGTCGAGAAAGAGAAAGTGGACTTGATTGATCTAGAACTACGCGTTAGCCCTGCATCTTTAGAGGTGTAAAATTGAAGTTGGATAAATAAAAAGCAAAAGGAGAAGTAAATTTTGGATGTAGGAGAACAGATGTAGTCTTTGAATCTTGCTGTGTTGTTTTATTCTTACGCATCTGAGCAATTAAAATTTCAGTTTGTCTACATTTATTATCGACAAAAAGCTTTCAAGCTTTGGACAGCTAAAGACTTCGATTTTATTGCGTTCATTGGAATGATAAATACACAGAGCAAAACTCACGTCATGAGACCTGAGAAATCTCTTCTGGATCGCAGATAATCAGTGAATTTCAGTAATTTCGGAAACAGAAGCTAGAAATCTTTCCTTGCCATTACTCCATATTATTTGCCGAATGACCTTTGCAACGATTGTTTGTCAGAACGATTTTATGATGCTCTTTGCAAAGCTTTACAAGCAATTGAGTTGTTTGATAGTAAGAACATTAACAATGATAAAACTTAATTATTGATAATTAGTTTTTAACTGTATCTGCTGTTTCGAGGAATTACCATCATTCATAGCAAATATTTCTTTGGCTTAAATGTAAACACTGAGGCTTTTAACGTATCATAAATCTTTTGAGTCCTATAGGCCTATATTACAATAAATTTTATGCAAACCATGACTGAAGTTAGTAGGGGTTTTGGATTAATTAAAGAGTAGAGGGTTTTAGCATCTTGAAAAAGTTGAATGGCCACATCTAAAAGGTACCGTTTCTTCCTCCTATCTTAATAACTATACCATCAGACTAAAATTCTGAAGGACAGTATCCATAACAATATCGTAGATTCATTTAGAACATTAAAAGGAAAATATAAGATTCTGGCCAATGAACTACCTCGTGACCATAGATAGATATAGGTGTAAGTCAAAATATTTGGAGAAAATTAAAATAGCACCAAAGACATCCTGACTAGGCTTCGGAAAGATATTGACTGAATATATTGATTTCTTAAATGACTTAGTATACTGGAAAATAGGCTAGAGGTTGAAGGGCGTCGCTGGTCTTAAGAATCTCTTGGCCTCTAACTGCTGTATGGAATCAAGGAGCAGTTCTGTCTCCATATGTTTTTCATGCTCCCTGAGTTTAGCCATGAAGTGACAGTTGAGGCCAAGGTTGAGTAGGTTGTCTTGCTCGGGGGCCGGTCTATAGTGGGTGAGGTTTATATACCTCTGGGTCTTCTCTTGGATACGTATCTTCTCTCTGTTGAGGTCACAAGCTTGCGGGTCACGCCCCTGACTCGGTTCCGCCTGTCTTCCTCTTGCAAGTGGGTGAGACGGGCGTTGATCTCCACGAAGTTGGGGTGCTCCCGTTGGTCCTCCTGGCGTTGTTGTCTCGTACGGTATTGGTGTCTTGATCGGTAGTCCTGTTCGTTATCGGGATCAGGCCGGACAGCTTCGGAACGAACTTACCCACGAACCTCTCCAGGCAGTGATGCTCCTTGCGCAGGGCCTTCATCTGGGCAGTCTTCTCCCGAAGTTGCCTCTGCAAGAAGGAGGTCATGAAGGTCCTGGTCCCTTCTTCTTCTCTAGCTATGGGGTCGTGCAGCCTGACGTTCGCATATCTCGGGAGTAGACCTTCTTTTAAACTAGTCCTATTAAGATGAATAATAAGTAGAAAAAAGTATTATAATATTAACTAGCAGAAATATGATTGGAGTTTTATTTCACAAACGGAGACTATGAACATATCGAGGAATTCTTTTGTACGCTGCAGTCTTTAGGAAATATGCCAGTCTTTCAGAGGTGAGAAAGAAAAAGACTAATGAAATGAGGGAGAAAGTGTAACAGGTGGGGACTGGAGAAATATTGGGGATTAATTTGAGAACTTTGTGGAGGAAATGTTATATTCTGAAGGCTATTAAAAGTAGAAGGGAAGGGTATTCAGTAAATGGATATTATTAGAATAAAATTCATAAAGAAAGATAAATGCTGATCAATCTAGTGTAGTCAATTTCAAAATAAGGGATTATTTTGAAATATTGCTGACTATAATAGAAGATATCAAAATTAAATGCTGCAAGATTTGAAAGGGGCAATGGCAGTTTGTGAACGGGTGTAAATCAAAATCTGAATGTTTGAAAAGAATGAGAAGTTGTTGATGAAATTACTAGCGGGATTAGGCAATGAATAAATGAGAAAAACTACCATACCAAAAGATTTGATAATATTATCGATGATACACTTATTTAGCAAGTTTGATAAGTTACATGTGAAGTTTTGATTTGCGAAGTAGAACTAGGAACTGGAGACCTAATGGGGGAAAACGGCCATCTCTGTGAGTGCTTTGATCAACTGTATTCATGGAAAATTGGAGGCGCTGATAAAGTATGACGGGGAAGTAATCAGTAAATTTCTTCATATTAATGGTTGGATTAGAATGAAGGACGGAAAGACGACAGGGTCAATGCATGCTTAGATAGCAAACAATAGTGTCTTATGAATCTTTTGCTAGTGAATGCGTTTATGAGAGGGAGATCGAATTTGGACAAGATTGAGAAGAATAGAAGCTCACTTGACTATTCACGAGGGAAGTTATTTAATATTTGATGATCAGAAAACATCCAAGAAAGGATGAAGGAAAGTATAGAATATTGTGGAATATTTACAAGAGGTAGAAAGGACGTCGATACAATTTCGAAGACTTGGATATATTAAGGAGACAGAAATTTCTTCATATATATAAGACCATTAAATTGATAATACAGATTTCCTTTTTATAACACCAAAACACAATGTTATAAGTATCATGACATTGCTTCTATTTTTGGAACGCCCCCTTGTAACGTCAAAGGAAAATAAGACCATTTTAAATGCGTCAGTGGAAAGGTCATGGATTAAACAATGTAATTAGAATTTCCAGTTCCATTAATTATTCTTTGCGAAGAACTTTAGCAGGAGTAAAATCTTATATACGTCACGTACGAAGCACTGAGCCTACTGCAATAGTTTGTTATGCAATATATAATATATATATATACTACTACATATATATCATATATATATATATATATATATATATATATATATATATATATATATATATATCATATATCGTATATATATATATATATATATATATATATATATATATATATATCATATATATATATATATATATATATATATATATGTATATATATATAGATGATATATATATATATATATATATATATATATATATATAGATATCTAGATATACATATATATATATATATATAATTATATATTATTATATATATATATATTTATCTATATATATATATATATATGGTATATATATATATATATATATCCTATATTAAATATATATATAAGATATTTATATCTATATATAATATATATATATATATATATGACTGGTAAAAACTGTTCTAACAACAGAATTCCATCTAATAAAAGGAGCCCATAAAAACACCAAAATGTAGAGAGAAAATTACTATATTTCAGAGACTGCTGTCTCTCTCTTCAGGTATATGAATGAGAAAAGTTTACAGAAAAGGTGGTATTTATACCAAGAGATCCGTCCACAAGTAAGCCAATTTAGGTCGCCCCCACTGATAATCTTCCTTTAATCTTCTTAAGCGTTGGTTGAATGAAAACTTCGTCGACGACATCTGAGATCCACGCGCCTTTTGAGATGTTCATTACCTGCTTCTCTTTTATTAAGGCCGATTCCATCATTTGACTCTTGTACCGGCAGTTGCTGCTATAAATTACACGTGATAAATTCCAGTTTATTCTATGGTTATGTTCATTTATATGGTTGAAAATAGCCGAGTTCTGTTGTCCACCTAACTGACCGTTTGTGTTGTATTAATCTCTGGGGAAGTGATTTACCTGTAAATCCGATGTAAGATTGGTCACAGTCCTGGCAAGGGATCTCATAGACCCCAGAGTCTTTGGGAGATGTCTTGTTGGACGTTAATCAGGGATTTGGCTAAGGTATTTGGGTAGGTAAATGCAAAAGGGTTGGATTTCCCAAGGGTGTGGGTTACATCCTTAATCGTCTCCAGGTGAGGAATTTTTATTTTATTGTTGGGTGTGTCTCTGGTCTTGTCTTTAGGGGGTCGGTAGAAAATTACGTTTGCTTAGTGAATTGCTTTCTCAATTATATGGTCAGGATACTTTAAAGATGAAAGTTGCTTGCGAATTAGTTCAAATTCTTTTTCCAGGAAATCTGGGGAACAAATTCTTAAGGCTCTTAAGAATAGGTTGCTAGCTACACCTATCTTGATAGTATTGTCGTGATAGCTAAAGTAGTGAATATATGAAAGTGAGAACGTTGGTTTTCTGTATATGGTAAATTTGTATTCTGTCGTGTCTCTGATTATTAAAACATCAAGAAAAGGAATTTTGTTGTCTGTTTCCCATTCAACTTTAAATTTGATGCTGGACACTAATGCGTTTAATTTTGAGAGGAATTCATTAAAATTACCCCACTTATTATCCCAAAATGTTAGGATGTCATCCACGTATCTCATCCACAGCATGTTTTTGGGTTTTATTGCATTTATTACTGTAGTTTCAAAGTATTCCATGTACAGATTGGCTAAAACAGGACTTAAAGGACTACCCATACTACACCCGAATTTTTGCTTGTAGAATGATTCCCCGAATGAGAATACGTTATTAGATGCACATAATTCAACTAACGTTTATTATTTTGTCCAAGCGCCCAATGTTAAATGATCTGAATAGGGGGATAATTTGTCCCTTAAAAACTGAAGAACGTCCTGTACTGGTACTTTTGTGAATAGGGGAGTCTACGTCAAGGCTTAAAAGTTTTATGTTGTGAAGTGGTATATGTGACTTCTCTGAATTTGTGACAAAAATCTTCCGAATGTTTTAATGTGACTGGGAGAAAAAAGTGCCTAAAAAAGGAGAAAGAAGGCCAGCTAACCTTTTAGAAATTTTGTAATTGAAAGCTCCGGCGCATGAAACGATGGGTCTGAATGGAAGATTGTCTTTGTGAGTTTTGGGAAGGCCATAAAAGTAGGGTAATTTAGGGTTAGGGTTAATTACTTTAATTTTCTCTAATAGTTCAATACTCTTTTGTCTTGGCCAATTAATCTTACTTTCCGAAAAAATTCTGTGGGAACGTTCTGGAGGGGATTTTTCGTCAGTTTTTCGTAAGTATTAGTGTCGCTAAGGAGCTGGTTGATTTGTCGAGGTAGAAGTCTTTGTCCATTATTACAATTTTGCCGACTTTGTCGGATCTACTTATTGTATAACATCTAACTTTTAGTATAGTATATATTTCTTATAATATAATATATATATATTATATAATATATATATTATAATATCTATATATATATATTATATGTTAATTATATTTAAAAACATGAGCTTGAATGAAGGGCATCTTTATTAGCTGCGACTAGTTTCGGAGATTTTACATTCCTCCGTTATCGGTCAATCTATATTGGAATATAAGTTTCATTTAAAGTCAATGAAGTTATAATGGGATATAAGTTCTAAAAAACAATGGTATAATAGAGCGAAATGAAAATTTACAATTACAAATTACAATAACCTAGACCTGCAGGAAATCTTGAAATATAGAAAAACAATCAATGTTTATTGTCAAAGAGAGCAGATAAAAGTCTAAAAACACAGCAATTCAACAGAACTTTCATTATTAAAAAGAGAGGGCTTATCATTTAGGTTATATAGAGATTTCATTTCGTTGGTTCTGCCAGTAAGGACTGAAAACGAATCCAAATTTATAGAAAGGTCATATTCTTCAGAGTGTTGACGAAAAAGCAACCACCATTTAGTGCTGTTCGCCAACTGAAGAATATGGCCATCCTATGAATTTAGATTCCTTCAGGGCATCTATAATGAACCGAACCAACACCCAATTATAAACAGAATTCATTCAATACATTTCCTATACACTGAAAAGAAATCAAGACAAACACCACGAGTTAAAACCTAGAAGTGAAACACCTCGAATAGTTGGTTATTTTCTGAGGTCACTTACCTTTACACCAAAAAGGGCGTTCCAATCCCCACGCGTTCCAGCACGTCTTTCTGCTTTGGTTCTTCACCAACAAATGTGCAACCGTTCTTCATAATAGCCCTTTGCACTTAGAGAATTTCACAATGCACACTTCCTTTGACACACCTACAAATCCGATTAAAACCGGGCAAAAATACTCTCGAAGCTTCGATCCAAAACAGTGACGGAAAGTTCCTCCCGAACACGGGTTGCTGACCCCTGCGGGAATCCGGAAAGTGACTGAACGACTAGTGCTGAATTATCAGAATCCCAGGTCGCATATCTTCCATCTGCGAAACTATTGGATATTGCAAGAGCCCTTATGTAGCAGGCAAGTACATAAACACCCTTGCACCCATGAAACACGCGCGCGCGTACACACACACACAACACACACACACACACACACACACACACACACACATATATATATATGTATATATATATATATATATATATATATATGTATATATATATATGTATATATATATATATATATATATATATATATATATATATATATATATATAATATATATATATATATATATTATATAGTAAATAGGTGGATAAATAGATAGATAGATGTGAGCATGTATGTATTTATGCCTCAATTTGTGCGTCCTGTTGCTCGCAGCCTCATATACGTCAGTTCCTACCTAATCCAGTTCTTCTTCTCCAACATATCTATATCATTATCTTTTATGGCCATGTAATGTAACCCCTTACCACCAATAACGAATTGCAAGTGTTACCCTAATTTGCTCCTCTCTGCAGTATTTCCTCCAAAGCTGGGGTGTTCATCTGACCTGTCCTCGATCGAAGACAATAACTTCCGTGATCAATGACCCCACCACTCACGCTTCCTCGGTCTTCTCACTTTCAACAGAGAATGTCTGAACCTGGGAGCATGTGTGTATGTGTGTGTGTGTTTGTTTTGAGATGAAAAGATTTCTAACTGCACCTTTTAGATCATGTAAACGTATGCAACAACAAGAAGATAATTGTGTGCGCCTGTTTATCTGTTCATGACGGGAAACAAAGCTCAATAAATACGTTGTGATATCAGTATAACGATAGAGTCTGATGACTCTGAAAGTGAGTTTTCACAAACTTGTTATTAAATAGGAAGTGGGTCCGGATGTACGGTTGACAAGTCGGTTATTAAGCTACACTTGGTTAGTCACGGATTGGTGACGCGCTCTGTCTCTGGACCTCTTGGGTGCGGGTATTTGAGAGTGGCTGTCATCCGGGATTAAAGATCGTCCTCCTGTGTCCGTTCGTTGCTGGCTCTCTCTCTCTCTCTCTCTCTCTCTCTCTCTCTCTCGTCGGTGCCTGGCGTAGGTTGGTTTCTTAAATTTCGCCTACTATTATCATTTGGTGTCTATAGGGAAGCTACCCTACACAATGACCATATAAACAAGTAGTTTCATTCAACTGCAATTGCAAAACGTGTAAGCACATCTCTTATAAAAAAATTAAAAAACGCAACTAAGTTTCTTCGGCACAAGCGTGGTTTCTGTACACCGTATAATCAAGGGCACCGAAAATAGGTCTATCTTTCGGTAGTCTCAGTATAATGCGGTATGAGCTGCGGACCATAAAACTTTATCCACGTCTGGTGGTGCCCTGCCTGAAATAGTTGCAAGACGCACGATCTAAGGCTAACCTTAACCATTTTTCGGTTGGCACTTTTCTATCCGCCGTCAGACCTTAAAAACTACTGCGGCTAGAAGGCTGCAAATCGGTATGTTGATCAACCACCCTCCAATCATCAAATATTCCGAATTACAGCCCTTTAGCCTCAGTAATTTTTAAGATCTGATGGCCAACAGAAAGCAGTGCGAACAGACAGACAAAGCAGACACAACATATTTGTTTTCAGAAGGGTAAAAGGCGCAGTATTAACAATTAAATACTTTAAGGGTGTTTTTCCGGACAAAAACAAAACCTCAATCAGTCTCTCTACTCTTTAAACCTATGAGTTAACGGTGAACCTTATGCTGAATATATTGCAAATCAGTCCTGACAACTGTCAATTACTATCACCACAATGTTGATTCATTAGTGAACTTAAACGTTTGACTAAATAATTCGGCTTGTAGTAGCTTGAAGGAGAACGCTTCTCCACAAAGCTGTTCAGCGGTTGGCGATTCGATAACGGAGGTAAGTAAGAATAAAATGAATTTAAAAAACATTTCTCATAAGTTCGAAAGACAATCAACTTTGTGCATATATGATATTTTGTCACAATTCGTCATCTCAATGTGATGTACGAAGCTCTTAACAAAACGATATTTGGAGCAAATAAATCCTATGAATAATACTGCAAAAGCCACAAAAATAAATTAACTCCACCTCCTCCTCCTCCTCTATGATCAAATGTTTCTTAGAGTCTAATCAAACGTCATTCATCCAGTTAACTCAAAGACATTGTGAGTTAGAAAAGTATGACATTAATGCAAATTCTTCAGATTGAATATGGGTGTTTTAGAGTTTATTTTATGGTTTTCATCTTACCAAGTTCTACTAAAATAAGCCTACACTTCACTGAGGTACAAATGGCAAATCAACAGGAAAGGGCAACGAAAAAAAGGAGTAAACTGAGACGTCTAGTGCACCTCGACCCCACTTACCCAATTTCCAACTCCACCCCAAACCCTTCAACACCCTTACGGAGTTCTACTGCTAATTCTGGTAGCAAATAACACCACCCTCGCCTAGCCCACAAGCACCTCCTGCCAGACATAAGCTGATAAGAGCTGAACCACTGGAGGTAAAAATGTCCTTAGGAGAAAGAGGCAGAGATCTCAGAAAGGGAGACTGAGCGTGGTATTATTTCCAATAGACGGTTTGATTCCAAGTAAAAGAAGTTTACGCGACGTCGATTTGATCTCCGACTATTTCAAAAGTGAAAGGAAAGTGGAAATGAAATCACGTGGGAAAATTAAACATATAATGTAACCAAACACTATGTACTACACCCGAAGTCGCGAATAGATCAGGAAAACAACTGTATTATAAAGGATTTATACTGCCATCAGTGGAGGTTTGAACATGGGGAAAACGATTTCATGAAACCCTGACATAACGATAACGAGAAGCAGTCAATAAAACTGGTATGTCAAATATATTATGATAAAACAAAATTATCCTTCATCTTCCTGAAGAACTTAATAATGAATTATGTTTTTGAAGAAACTGTGATGTGTCGTCAGAAAAATCATCGTTCGTGATTGAAGAGAGACAAAAGCCTGACGCATGGGACTATCTATTGACATGTACTGGCTGTAATGTTGACTTGAGGAATTAATCAGTATTGTGGCGTCTGTGCCATCAGGGAATGACAGCTGAATGAGGAGGAAACAACACGAGAAGAATTCACAGAGCCTGGAAGAATATTTACAAACGAAAAAGCACCAGACGTTATTAAGGGACTTCAGGGAAAAGAAAGAAACACTTCAGAAATGAACAGCAACCCAGTGACATGACAGCAAAATGAAACAAAACATACGGCAGTGAAGGTAACAATGATTAGGAACGAACGCTATTTCCCTACAGCGACCAGGAATAAAAATGATAATGATAATGGGCGTGAAAATGAAGTGAAATGTTCGGATATTAACAAAATATTGATTAACCTTCTAGGAAATCCTAGTGTAAACCAAAAAGGAGTTATGACACAATATCACGCACATACAGGTGAGGTCAAAGTTAGTCGAAACTTTAAATGCAAATATGACAAAGAAGACGTTATGTAGTACATTCAAAGTTCAATTCGTAGACTCTTCGGTTTTGGGGACACATCCTTACTCCTGATCTCCGACCACTAGAATTCTTTCCTCGTGCTCCATTTTTGCTTTTATGATTGTAAAGTTTTTCCTTTTTTACTGTCTGGGTTTCCTAAGACTTTAGGGTGCCCATAACGCTGGCCTCTTTCAGCTGGAACCAGAAAATATGTATAAATCTCTTGAATTCGACAATCATATGTACACCAAAGTCGATGTCCCTTACATCTTTCTTGATATTTGGCTGGTCAAAATTACTGTTTCTGGAATATATTCCTAAATATAAAAATGTCACTCATGTGTAACTGATAAACACGCTCACACAAATAATATATATATAATATATATATATTATATATATATATATATATATATATATATATATATATATATATATATATATATTATAACGATGAGTCGTTATTTTGTTTTAAACAACCATTACGATGGTTGCATTGTTTCCCTTACCCGCCAGCGTTATCGTCATGGTGACTAAGTTACTTCTGTCCTGGTGTGAGTGACACCTGCAGACAGGTTTTGGATGGCGACCTGAGAGGTTCTGGGAAACCTCGGCTGAGAAGGCAGCAGCAGCATGGCAGTGGTGGAACATCTGGAAGTCGTTTGACTTCAACGGGAAGATTGACTTCGACGGGAAGATGAGGACCTCTACGTCTTTGTGTGCGTAATGGCTGCTTCTGTTAGCAGTATGGACAGGTCTGCAGTACCTGGTACCTTCCTCGGGAGGATGAGGACCTCGCCGTCTGTGTATGTGATGAAGTCTTCAGTAGCATCCAGATTTGTCTGTTTTTGTATGCTACTATGGTGTTGTATCTGTAACTTATGCTGTAGATCATAAGTTATGTTGCTTATTCAAGTTATTATTATTGTTTGTGCTGTCTGTATGTAATGTCTGTGTTTTAACTTAATTTGTTGTTCATTGTTATTATAACTTTGGTGTCGAGCAAGTGTATGGCTCTGAAATGATGTTGATTTGCATCATATATGTACTGTGGTGTCGAGCAAGTGTATGGCTCTTGATTAATGCAATCTTCATTTTTCTGTTTTATAATGGTTTTTGATTATTTATGATAATTGATAATTGATCACTGAATTTTCGCCACCCAAAACCTGTTCTCACTGTAAATAATGTAAACAACCTGTAAATAAATTATTATTAAGGTTATTCTTGCATTTTGTTCAGTCCTCCTCCTTGATTTGTCTTGTATTTCGTCAGTCATTCCAGCCCCAATTTCTTGTTTTTATTTTGAATCTGCTGGTCTCTAATAACAGACCATACAATATATATATATATGTATATATATATATATTTATATATGTATATATATATGTATATATATATGTATATATATATGTATAATATATATATATATATATATATATATAATATATATATATATATATATTAATATAATATATATAAATATATAATATATAATAATATATATCTAATATATATATATAATAGTATATATATATTAATATATATAATATATGTAGTATATATATGTATATATATATGTATATAATAATTGTTAATATAGGTATAATATATATATATATATATATATATATATATATACATATCATATATATATATATAGTATATATAATATATATAAATAATAAAACAAATATATATAATATATTAAGTTATATATATATATATATTATATATATGTGTGTGTGTGTGTGTGTGTATGTATTTATAATCTCAGGAAGAACATTCTTTATTATATGAGCTTTCGAGGCTGGAAAAAATTGACAAGGAGGAAAAACCACTGGAATTACAATGAAGATTGAGTAGTCTTACTAGAACCTTCAGTAAAATGCTAAGAAAACATAAAACAAACAGCAAATAGAAACTGAAAAAATAATAACAATATTACGAAAAAAAGAAACAAAGGCCAACATAAAAAAAAAAAAAAAGATGAAATGCAAACAAACTCCCAGACATAAGCGCAGTAGATATACCAACGTAATACTATTTTTGACTTATTCTAAGCCGAATAACTCAAAGCTTTTTGGTGTTGTCAGTAACAGCTGCTCTCTCTTTTAAGCAAATAGAGCCCTATACACACACACACGTGCACACATACATACACACAAACACACACACACACACACGTTCAGAGACACATGGGCAATAGATGTACCAACGTAATTTTATTTGATGAAGTATAATCATCTCGACATAGGTATGTCAATCTTACTGTGAGGATGATAACTATTTGTCATTCAAGGCTTTATGATAATTTCCCTATACACAAAAGGAAAGCACATGTTCAGCATACTAATATAAAATGACAACAATGACAAATGATTAGTTCTCATGCCCTCTCCTTAATGAACAATACATATCTATAATTTGATGACCCTTGGGGGGGGGTAAGCACCCTTCTCCATTGTAGCCTCTTTAATTCAAAGAATTCTGAATACAACAGTCCTACTCTTCAAGGTAGAATGAACTGTTTCGTAGAAGTCTGCTTCGTGGCCGTTTGTAAGGGGTCTGTTCTTTAAAGAATTAATTTTTATACTTCTGGACAATGCTCTTTGAGAATGCTTCTTCTATGACGTTGCTTTCATTGACAACGTTCAGTTTACAGAAAGGTTCAAAAGTAGCGGAGATCATGACAAACAACACTTCTTTAAGTAGTTTCCTTATTTACCTGAAACTGTATTTGAATTACGTTTTTCGTTTTGGAATTCCATTAGCTGATCTTCATGCCGACTAAGCATTATACACCTACAATCCTTCCTTTATTTGCCTCTTCTGTGCTCCCCCAAACCTACCATCCAAATCCCTCGCTATTTCACCAACGTGAGACGTACTGCAATTTTCGCAAGATATAATTTATGCCTAAAGGAACAAGTCTTTTGTCTTAATTACTGTACGCCTTCTCCGAAGGGTATCGCCGTGTCCGAAATCGAACTCAAAGTTGATATCGGTTAAAATTTAGCGAAGATTTTCCAAATCAGAGCCAGAAAGAATATTGATGATCTGATTCTTTTCTTTGTTCCAATATTTCTTTTCATCATTATGAAATACACGTTTTACTTTGGAAAGAACTCTGTTCACAAATGCCGATGGACCAACTGTAGTTTTCTCTAACCATCCAAAGTAACTGATTTTATTTTCAAGGAGGTCGGGTTCCCAGCATTGAGTTGAACCGGCAGAATTGTAGTTATTAAAATGAGTAATATTTCTGCGATCACTCCTAAAAATATCTTTACGTCGAAAGATATAATTTTCTAACTTTCGCGGTTTTCCAGAATACGACTTATGACTGCAGTGTAGCTTATAAAATAATTCAGTGCGATGCAGTTTGTTTGAGACATAATTTGACAACTCAAAAGAACTTCTTCATGTCCATTTCAAATGAACTAATCCATTACAGGATTGATTCCAATAATAGAGCGACTGGCAGGGGTCCACCCATGCACACGGGTCACTCATTTGACCCTGGGTTCTCAAGGGAAGGAGGTCATTGGTTTCTTCACAAAAGGAACCCAGGATCTCCAGAACACAGTGTATCGGAATCTTTGAAGATGGAACTAATTGATCACTAAATTCTATGGATATTTAATCCAACGGTACAATAGAACTATTAATGCAATGGTGTTTTTATTTGCAGGCCTTTCAGTGGCAACAGTAGTTTCATGAGTAGCAAGAGGGAGCGACTAATCGTTAAGAGGAAGCACAATCCCTTTGCAAAGACGGAACACTTATATCGGTGTCCTCTCCACTTAAAGAAATACTACGTACATCTTATATAAGTTGTAGATACTTATTTTAGTCGTTATTCTTTGGGAATCCAAATATACCGCTGTCACTATTAGATGAACTTAGAGAAACTCTCAGAACTTAGAATCATTTGAAATCGTCCCCATATCACGTTTCCTGTATTTGCCTAGTAATAATTACAATAACTAATTATAATGAATTATGATTATTATAAATCTTACGTTTTACAAGTTTATAATATACATAGTGATTATAAACCTTAACCTTTACAATTCCGTTATACACAGCAGCTTTATAGATCCCTAACTAAAACTAATGGGTTGCATAGACAAAGCCTCATAAACTTTAGTCTAACATATTGCCTAGAAAGTATGACGAGGCGTCCCTGTTCCTTGATGCCATCAGACTTTAGGCGGAGGCCTCTGGGTCATCCTAATTCTGTCATTTTACTCTCAGTTACTGGGCTTTTATGTCCGACAAGAATATGCTTCCTATCTTCTTTCATCTCATTAAATGCGCGTGAAAATGGAAGAACTAAAAATAGTTGCACACTTCGAATTTTTTGTCTGATTTATTTTGATATCTTCTCTCTTATTATTGTTTATCTAAGGGTTAATGTATAATTTTTTCCCCTTTTTAATAAGTGATGTGTCTTCTTACTGTATTTCCTTTTACCTCGTCTTACTTTTTCATTTTGAAACTCCTAATCGAAGGAAGCCCCTGGACTACCAACGCCAATCATGAATGTGTCGTCAATTTATCAAACAAGCATCTAGATAGTAATGTAACCAGTGCTTTAGGCTATGGTTTAAATTTTGCTCTATCAACTGGAAGTATAAATAGTGTAGAAATTACTAAAGGATTGTGCAACTTGGAAAAATATAGTGATTTAACTAGTGAAGAGGTCAACATAATTAAGGGAGTGATTTATGGAAGTATGAAAAAGTCAGACACCACAAACGTACCCAAAAGATTTATGAATGCCATCAATGAACTGAAAAAAGATAAAGATATACACATGACAAAAGCAGATAAATCAGGTGCCCTAGTAATTTTAAACAAAAATGAATACATAGAAAAAAAGGAAAGTCCTTAACCAATTGGTAGGTAACATCTCTAATGCCAATATTAAGAATAATGTGGACTTGATAGATAAACTAAATAGTATACAAGTAATAGTGAATCGAGAATTGTGAGCTTTGATGTAGTATCTCTATTCACAAAAGTGCCTATTGATGATTTATTGGAGTTTCTATCGGAATTATTAGAAAACAAACAACTGGATATTCCATTTTCTAAAAGCACCTTAATTGAATTGATAAAATTATGTGTTAAAGACTGTAAATTTGAATTCAATGGAAAATTCTACTCACAAAATTTTGGTATGGCAATGGGAAACCCTCTGTCCCCAGTGCTAAGTAATTTATATGTGGAATTTTTTGAAAAGAAAATTTTAAACAATATAATTCCACGCAATGTACCTTGGTTTAAATATGTTGACGACATAATTTGTGTATGGCCGGGGAACGATGATGTAAATAGCTTTTTTGCCAGGTTAAATCAATTAGTACCATCAATTAAATTTACTATGGAAATAGAAAAAGATGAATGCCTACCCTTTTTGGATGTCCTCATACGGAGAAATAGTAGTGGGTTTAAGTATAGTGTTTACAGAAAACCTACTAATATTTCTTCCTATGTACATTGCTATTCTGGACAAAACAATAAGGTTAAAAGATCAGTGTTTGCATCTATGTTTCTAAGAGCACTACGGGTATGTAGCCCAGAATATATAGAT
Source organism: Macrobrachium nipponense (assembly GCF_015104395.2). NCBI lineage: Eukaryota > Metazoa > Arthropoda > Malacostraca > Decapoda > Palaemonidae > Macrobrachium > Macrobrachium nipponense. The sequence goes on from NC_061092.1 coordinate 67,476,409, forward strand.
GAGGAGATAGATAAGATTCGGAATACAGGCAAGAAACTGAAATATCCAGATAATGTACTAAACAATGCATTAGAAGCGGAAAAAAAGACCATGTATCAAAACCAAAAAGAACCTTACAACAACAAAAATTAGCTTGTACTACCTTATAAACTAATATATGAAAGATATCCCACATCTCCTGAAGAATTTTGGGTTAATGTAGTTTTTAAAAAAAATTAAACAATGAAACAGGTACTTATAAGAACTCCCCAGACAATGTTAAAGGATGTGTATATAAAATCCCGTGTAAGCCTTGCGACAACTTTTACATTGGTCAAACGGGGAAAGCACTGGGAAAAAGAATAGAACAACATAAACAATGTGTGAGATATGCGCAGGGAAATAGTGGTATATTTCTACATGTTAGTGAGAACAATCATGCTATTAACTGGGAAGGGGCAAAAAAGCTGATGTGTTCTAATAATGCATTGGAAAGGAATATAATTGAATCTAGTTTTAAAAAAGAAAGTTACAACAATAATATGAACATCAGTCAAGGAATGTATAAACTTGATCCTTTAATATCAAAAGAAATTTGTAAACTGTTTAAATTTTAAGGTAGGCTGTAGAGATATATGGAAATAAGATTATTATAAATGTAAACACAGTAAAGGGGGCAGTAGTGGTAATGAGATCTTCAACCCCGCCTCCCGATACCTGTCAGGTGTGGACTTGTACCCTAAAGCGGTAGTATCCCTTGAGAATTTATTGTAAATTTGCGCCAAATGATTTTTGAAAACCACTCCTACCTTGACACTTGCCTGTGGGTGGATCTGCAGTCTCAAACGGTTGTCTGTAGTATATATATTTGTGAATTCTAATACTATGTATCAGTCCTTTGTCAATGGCTTGAAAATAAAGCCGAAACTGGTCAGGACCTACACCCTGTCTCTTATTTTTCACCTGTGGATATGCGTGATAAATGAATCACGTGCTAAAGTGATATAATCATATATATATATATATATATATATATATATATATATATATATATATATATATATATATAGTATCTTTTGTTGATTAGGCTTAAGATCAAATTTGTACTGCGTTTTGTACTATAATGTATACAATTTGACAAATACCACGTTTTTACATGAATCCCCCCCATTGGCGTTTTTTAATAGCTAATTTTGAATACAGAAGAAAAGAGTTAGAGAGAGAGAGAGAGAGATGATGATGACGAGAGAGAGAGAGAAGAAATGAAGAAGGAAGAGAGAGAGAGAGAGAGTGCGAGAAAAGTCAGTAATAACAATAATAGAGAAACCTCCACACAAAATAAACGCGGCTGAGGTAGCCATTATTTTCAATAAAAACCTGTATTATTATTATTATTATTATTAATTATTATTATTATTATTATTATTTTATTATTATTATTATTTTATTATTATTATTATTATCATTATTATTATTAATCCCGACAAAAGTAGATAAAAGCAGAAAAAGTCTCTTAATTGCAAAAAAGGCGACTAAAGAAAATCTAACCTTTATAAACCAAAATATGAGCAATGTGATTAGAATTAAAGCCTTTCTTCCACGAAAAAAAAAAAAACAAACAAAACAAACAAACAAACAAACGCTAGTTCTTCGCGCGTCTCCTCTCTAAATAGTTAGGCTAACCTGCTGTACATAAAAATTAGGACTCACAGAATGAAAGGAAACTAGTTTATATACTAATAGAAACTCTCTGTCAATGTGACAGAAACGAGAATGGCCTTTGCAAAATACGATTACCTCCCCTCGCAGGAACCGTTATCTCGAAGAAAAACCCCCTTTTTATTTTTAACCTTCTCTTCCACTTAGTGAGGTTACAATTGTCAGGAGATGACTTTTTCTTTATTCTGCTCACGAGATAATTGTGGAAACGCTGAGTTGTGGCTCTTTGAAGCTGTTTGTGTGGGTTTGGTTTGGAAAATGTTGATCCCGAACGAATAATTTTAAATCTTTTGATGGAAAGGAGTCACCAGCATAATTGTCTGTGCTCAAAATGATGAATGAAGGAAGGCTACAAATGCATCAAGATTCTGAAATGTTCTAGAATTGAACCAAGAAGATAAAAAAATCTCTTATTTACCTAGAAAATGGATGAAAAATCATAAAATTAAGGCAAACACAAATTTCTTTTATGAAAGAAATTAAGTTATAGAAAAAACTTTTTAAAAAATAACTAACAAAGACAAAATCTCCAAGATGTTTAAGCAGATAGAAACATCGCCATCAACGCCACAGAGTTTTGAGATATTCACTTCTTGCGAATATCTAAGAGAGAAACTTGAACATTATGAATGTTAATACAGTCTCCTTCCCCAATTCCTTTAATTGCGCACTTTAATATTTTAGTTATGGTTATTGTGCTCCCCTGCTCATTCGCTTCCTCTTTAATCTCCAAGATCAGTTTCATCAAATTCAAAATTTAGTCCTCCATCGGCTGTTTGTATAAAATTAACCAATATTATTGTATGGAAAAATAATCATACGAATGTCTTACTCGCTTCCGTTAAAGTTTAGAACAATATCAATCTTAGCTTTGCACAATCCTCACTCATATAAAATGTGGCTTCCAAATGGTACACAGTTTAATGTTGTTGCAGAGATCATTCAGAGAAGAGCTTTCACGCATTTATCCTATTTTCGAAGCCTCGTCCAATCTAAAAAAAAAAAAAAAAAATAGAATTAATGGCCCAGAGCTTTTAGAGCTTGATGAAGTTTTCTTATCGGGACCATTTTTAGCGAAATTGTGAGGAAGGAGGCCCATTTCGAGTAGAACTTTTCTCTAGAATTTAGATTTCAACGCGTTTTGCTCATATCATTTGGTTAGCTTATTTCTTCCGAACGAAGAGCATTCTCTTGCTTTTTAGCATAGCTTTACGACAATTGCTGACTCTTTCAGTATTTTAGTTTTCTGTGAAAGAGAACTATTGTGCCGGGTTTGTCTGTCCGTCCGCGCAGTTTTCTGTCCGCCCTAAGATCTTAAAACCTACCGAGGCTAGAGGGCTGCAAATTGTGTGTTGATCATCCACCGTCCAATCATCAAACACACCACATTACAGCCCTCCAGCCTCAGTAGTTTTTTTTATTTTATTTTTTAATTTTTTTCAAGTATAAAGTTTGCCATGATCGTACGTCTGCCACTGGGCCATAGTTAAAGTTTCTTGGGCTCCGGCTCTCACAGCGTTACTACACCGAGACCACCAAAAGGTAGATCTATTTTCGGTGGCCTTGATTATGCGCTTCACTCTTTTCTTTTCTTTTCTATCATTCGCTGCAAAACCAAATTCCTTATAAAACTCTTGCTTCATTTTCAGTTTGTGTGTGACATTGGATCTGATTCCTCCAAAAGGGGACTATGCAGAGAATTACAATAAAATGTCATGTTCTTTTCTCTTCACAGATTCAACGCGGAATGAAGTAAGAGCTTCATATATCGCTATGAATACCTTCATTCAGAATATTCCTCGGGCCATTCCAGTCACGAAACCGATAAGAAATGAAACATTCCACAAATGTACATTTGCATATTCCCTTCGCATGAATAATCATTTTCCCTTCCGTCTTTAATGGCCAACATTAATGCATTACATTTCATCTATTGCAACAATCATCTGCGTATTCATATTTAATCCACGTTAAATCATCAAAGGGTAGTTCATTAGTGTGACATAAACCTTTTCACATAAAGAATGATTACGGCGCGCAAACACAG
>NC_061092.1:67480653-67512194 GCF_015104395.2 Macrobrachium nipponense
CTGTGTTTGCGCGCCATAATCATTCTTTATGTGAAAAGGTTATGTCACACTGATGAACTACCCTTTGATGATTCAGCGTGGATTAAATGTGAATACGCAGATGATTGTTGCAATAAATGAAATGTAATGCATTGATGTTGTCCTTTAAAGACGGAAGCGAAAATGATTATTCGTACGAAGTGAATATGCAAATGTACATCTGTGGAATGACCCAGAGGGATTTTCTGAATGAAGGTATTCATAGCGATATATGAATCTGTGAGAGAGGCTCATGACATTTTATTGTAATTCTCTGCTTAGTCCCTTTTGAAATCAGTTCCAATGTCTCACACACACACAAACTGAAAATGAAACAAACATCTTATAAGGAAATTTGATTTTGCAGCGAATGATAGAAAAGAAAAAAAAAAAAGTGTGAAGCGCATAATCAAGGCCACCGAAAATAGATCTATCTTTTGGTGGTCTCGGTGTAGTAATGCTGTAAGAGCCGGAGCCACGAAACTTTAACTACGGCCCAGTGGTGGCCTGGCTTATATCATTGCCAGACTTACGATTATGGCTAACTTTATCCATAAAAAAAATCACTGAGGCTAGAGGGCTGCAATCTGGTGTGTTTGATGATTGGAAGGTGGATGATCAACATACAATTTGCAGCCCTCTAGCATCGGTAGTTTTTAACAAAGACAATAAACGAAAGATGGGAAACTGACTATTTATACCATTAAAAAAAACGTCATCCAACCCGTCAGGATGCGCGCCATCTATTGATTATGCCCTCAACTAAAACTCGGCTGTGGCGTAGCGCGGCTTTTTTAAATGTTAAAATTTATTCTTATGCTCCAATAAACTTCTCTTTATAAATTATTGAATACTAAATCGATTAATATTGCTTGTTAACATGATTATAGGGCTCTATCATAGCTTATGACTTATATATTAGGCATTTCTGAATCATTAAATAAAATCCTTCAGTTAATGTAACATTAATTGCTAAGTATCTTTATCTAAAATTGAGAGGGCAGTTAGAATGAAACAAACTTATTCTCATATTATCTTATTATTTCACCAATATAGTATACAGTAATTATTTTCCTTTTTTTGGGCTTGTGCTTATGATTGTATACTGTACATACCTAAGCAACTGTACACAAATGTTCTTGCAAAGAACATAAACAAAAAGTAAAAGAAATGGCACATGCTTCATTTGCATGCAATAGTCATACAAGTCATGCAAACAAAACATGCATATATCAGAATTTAAATAGCAAACAAAGCATGGGATGATCAAAACCAATAATATGAAATCAAAATGAAAAAGCAGACTTAACTTGCATGCGATTAGGCAAAAGTTAAGCAATATTTGTTAATAAAACTAAAAAAGTACAACAACAAAGTAGTAAAAGTAAGGTACCCTTTTATAACAAATGCAATGCTGTATTTTACAGAATACTGTATAAGCAAAAATCTAGGTTTAACTTAATTTTCATAAAAAGCAAATAAAAATTGAAATCACAAATCAAATAGGAAACAAACCTATTTATAACAATTTATTAAAATCTCATAGCCCAATTGTGGGAGTTCTCAAAAATGCATATTCAATTGGCACCCTTTTATGAAGGTATGTAAACAACACTTCTGCCTGGTATTTCTAGTAAAATGCCATTTCTGCAAGAAGCATGCACCATTCCTAAAAAAAAATTTGAAACAATTATTCTAATTGACTTGAACCATGTTTCTTTTTGCATCATGTACAGTACAAGCAAATATCATAGGTTTTGGTTTTCACAACTTGTTTTGCCAATTTATTACTACTGTATTACTGCGTACATTTGCTGCCAAATGGTAAATTTACTTTGGAATACTATGTGGGGTGTTGGTACCAATTACAAGATTTCATTTAAAAAATTGAACAATTATGAGCATATAATGCAGAACTTAGATGAAACGGTAAGAATGGATCTTGTGGGAGCAGATATGCTGGTTTGCATGTAATTTTCTTTTATTTTGAATGCTTTTATCCATACATATAGGAAAATTCAATCATAGATTAAAAGGTTAGTGAACTTGAAATTAAAGTAAGTCACTCTAACTTAACTAACCTACTTATGCTCTCCATATGAATGCTCCCACAAGATACATCCTTCCTGATGGAACAACTTTGGTTCGCTAAATAGTTGCTTATTAATGAAAAATTAAGGTAAACATTTATAACTACAACCCAATGGTAAGCTGCTGAGAATATAACATAACTACAGTATATATACAGTATATCAAAGTTGCTGTGAGAAGCCTATCTGGAAAAGGCATGGAGACCCAATATTCACGAATTGTATGACAGTGATAGGAATTGGTATGTTTATTTCATATTTCTAGAGATTTTCAAGATATGCAAATATAACTTTAAGGTATTTATTTGAAATACAATTGACAAGAATGACAAGAAAAATATAGTTTTTCTAGTTGATTTTGATATGTTTTGCAAGATAGCTTCATTTCCATTGCAAATTACTGTTGACATGGTTAGGTAACTGTTGGCATGGTTATGGTATCGCTGATATGGTTAGGTTTACTGTTGACATGATTAGGCTACTGATGTACATTACCAGGAAGGTTAGGTTGGTTGTTGGGGTTTCAAATGGCAAATATTTTTTTCTAGTCGAAAATCACATGTAAATATATTTTCTTTTCGCTTAGAGGCGTGCGCCGTATTATAAATATTTTCCAATATTTATTTCGGAATAACACTGGCACCGACATCAATTTTGCTTTGGTCTATTTTATTTCTTCATTTTCTCTAAAAGTCATCATGTACTTTGTAACAGATGTAATGATTTTTATTACCTTTCTTTATTCTGAGGAAAAGCATGAAAAATCAGATGGGGAAAATCATTTTCGTCCTATTGCAAACCACACACCGGGTGATGATGGCTACGCCCACTCATGATTGAAATTGAATGCCGCTTTGTGAAAAAGTAAAAACAAACGACGATGTAGGCAGGTGAAATGCTACAAAACCGCCATCTTCATTTCATGCCAGGAACTAAATTGTATGCGGCCGATGCGGCTGTGGCTTGAGCTTCCCATCTTTCGTGTATTGTCTTTGGTTTTTAAGATATGAGGGTGGACAGAAGATGCGCGGACGGACAGGCAAAGCCTGCACAATAGTTTTCTTTCACAGAAAACTGAAATACTGAGAGTCAGCAATTGTCGTAAAAAAAAAAAAAAAAAACAAGAAAATGCACTTGGTTCGAAATAATACGAGCAAAACGCGTTGAAATCTAAATTCTAGAGAAAGTTCACCTCGAAATGGGCCTCCTTCCTCGCAGTTTCGCCTAAAATGGTCCCGATGAGAAAACTTCTTCAAGCTCTAAAAGCTCTGGGCCATATTCTATTATTTTGAGATTGGACGAGGCTTCGAAAATAGGATAAATGCGTTAGAGATCTTTTCTGAATGTTCTCTGCATCAACATTAAACCGAGTACAATTTGGAAGCCACATTTTATATGAATGAGGACAGTGCATATATTTGATATTATTCTGAACTTTAACAATAAGGAGTAAGACATTCATACGCTCATTTTTCCATACAATAATATTGTTTATTTTATAAAAACAGCAAAACCTTTACTAGTAATTTAGAAAATATGAATGAATGATCACGGCATTTACTGTTCATACTTGTGTTATAAGACCCAAATTATGGATGAATTAGTTTCACCGTTGCCGAAGGAGAACTAAATTTTGAGTTTGATGAAACTGAACTTGGAGATTAAAGAGGAAGCGAATGAACAGGGGAGCATCATAACCGTAACTAAATTATTAAAGTGAGCAATTAAAGTGATAGGGGAAGGAGACTATTAACATTCACAATGTTTAAGTGTCTCTCTTTAGATATTCGCAAGAAGTGAATTTCTCAAAACTCTTTGGCGTTATGCGATATTTCTATCTGCTTAAACATTTTTGGAAATTTTATTTGTAGATATTTTTTTAAAAAGTTTTATATCTAATTTATTTCATAAAAGATTTCCGTTGTCTTTTGTTATGATTGTTCATCCATTTGCTAGGTAAATAAGAGATTTTTTTTCTCTTCTTGGTTCCATTCCATAACATTTCAGAGTCTTGAAGCATTTGTAGTCTTCCTTCATTAATTTTGAGTACAGAAAATTATGCTGGTGACTCCTTTCCCATCAAAGATTTAAAATTATACTCGGGATCACATTTTCCAAACCCACACAAACAGCTTCAAAGAGCCACAACTCACGTTTCCACAATTTACCTCGTAAGCAGAATAAAGAAAAGGAGTCATCCCAGGACCATTGTAATCTCATTAAGTGGAAGGGAGGTTAAAAAGAGTTCTTCGAGATAACGGTTCCTGCGAGGGGAGATAATCGTATTTTGCAAAGGCCACTCTCGCTTCTGTGTCACATTGACAGAGAGTTTTCTATTAGTATATAAACTAGTTTCCTTTCATTCTGTGAGTCTATTTTATGTACAGCAGGTAGCCTAATTATTTAGAGAGGAGGCGCGCGAAGAGCTTGCGTTTGTTTGTTTGTTTGTTTGTTTGTTTTTTTGTGGAAGAAAGGCTTTAATTCTAATCATATTGCTCATATGTTGGTTGATAAAGGTTAGATTTTCTTTTAGTCTTTTTGCAATTAAGAGACTTTTTCTGCTTTTATCTACTTTTGTCAGGATTAATAATAATAATAAATAATAATAATAATAACAATAATAACAATAATAATAATAAGAATAATAATACTAATAATAATAATAATAGAATAATAAATAATAATAATAATAATAATAATAATAATAATACAGGTTTTATTGAAAATAATGGCTACTTCAGCCGCGTTTATTTTGTGTGGAGGTTTCTCTATTATTGTTATTACTGACTTTTCTTCCACACTCTCTCTCTCTCTCTCTCTCTCTCTCTCTCTCTCTCTCTCTCTCTCTCTCTCTCTCTCTCTCTCTCTCTCTCTCTCTCTTTTCTTCTGTATTCAAATTAGCTATTAAAACGCCAAATGGGGGATTCATGTAAAAAACGTGGTATTTGTCAAATTGTATATATTATAATACAAAACGCAGTACAAATTTGATCTTAAGCCTAATCACAAAAGGACTCTTATTATATATATATATATATATATATATATATATATATATATATATATATATATATATATATATATATATATGATTATAATCACTTTAGCACGTGATTCGTTTATCACGCATATCCACAGGTGAAAAATAAGAGACAGGGTGTAGGTCCTGACCAGTTTCGGCTTTATTTTCAAGCCATTGACAAAGGACTGATACATAGTATTAGAATTCACAAATATATATACTACAGAGACAGTACTGACGAACACACACACAACCGTTTGAGACTGCAGATCCACCCACAGGCAAGTGTCAAGGTAGGAGTGGTTTTCAAAAATCATTTGGCTAAAATTTACAATAAATTCTCAAGGGATACTATCGCTTAGGGTACAAGTCCACACCTGACAGGTGTCAGGGAGGCGGGGTTGAAGATTTCATTACCAATACTGCCCCCTTTACTGTGTTTACAATTATAATAATCCTATTACCATATATCTCTAAAGCCTACCTTAAAATTTAAACAGTTTACAAATTTCTTTTGATATTAAAGGGTCAAGTTTATACATTCCTTGAATGATGTTCATATTATTGTTGTAACTTTCTTTTATAAAACTAGATTCAATGATATTCCTTTCCAATTCATTATTAGAACACACCAGCTATTTTGCCCATTCCCAGTTAATAGCATGATTGTTCTCACTAACATGTAGAAATATACCACTATTTCCCTGTGCATATCTCACACATTGTTTATGTTGTTCTATTCTTTTTTCCAGTGCTTTCCCCGTTTGACCAATGTAAAAGTTGTCACAAGGCTTACACGGAATTTTATATACACATCCTTTAACATTGTCGGGGGAGTTCTTAATAAGTACCTGTTTCATTGTTTTATTGTTTTTAAAAACTACATTAACACCAAAATTCTTCAGGAGATGTGGGATATCTTTCATATTATTATTATAAGGTAGTACAAGCAAAATTTTGTTGTTGTAAGGTTCTTTTTGGTTTTGATACATGGTCTTTTTTCCCGCTTCTAATGCATTGTTTAGTACATTATCTGGATATTTCAGTTTCTTGCCTGTATTCCGAATCTTATCTATCTCCTCATGTATATATTCTGGGCTACATACCCGTAGTGCTCTTAGAAACATAGATGCAAACACTGATCTTTTAACCTTATTGTTTTGTCCAGAATAGAAATGTACATAGGAAGAAATATTAGTAGGTTTTCTGTAAACACTATACTTAAACCCACTACTATTTCTCCGTATTAGGACATCCAAAAAGGGTAGGCATTCATCTTTTTCTATTTCCATAGTAAATTTAATTGATGGTACTAATTGATTTAACCTGGCAAAAAAGTTATTTACATCTTCGTTCCCTGGCCATCCACAAATTATGTCGTCAACATATGTAAACCAAGGTATATTGCGTGGAATTATATTGTTTAAAATTTTCTTTTCAAAAAATTCCATATATAAATTACTTAGCACTGGGGACAGAGGGTTTCCCATTGCCATACCAAAATTTTGTGAGTAGAATTTTCCATTGAATTCAAATTTACAGTCTTTAACACATAATTTTAATTTTATCAGTTCAATTAAGGTGGTTTTAGAAAATGGAATATCCAGTTGTTTGTTTTCTAATAATTCCGATAGAAACTCCAATAAATCATCAATAGGCACTTTTGTGAATAGAGATACTACATCAAAGCTCACAAGTCCCTATTCACTATTAATTTGTATACTATTTAGTTTATCTATCAAGTCCACATTATTCTTAATATTGGCATTAGAGATGTACCTACCAATGGATTAAGGACTTTCCATTTTTTCTATGTATTCATTTTTGTTTAAAATTACTAGGGCACCTGATTTATCTGCTTTTGTCATGTGTATATCTTTATCTTTTTTCAGTTCATTGATGGCATTCATAAATCTTTTGGGTACGTTTGTGGTGTCTGACTTTTTCATACTTCCATAAATCACTCCCTTAATTATGTTGACCTCTTCACTAGTTAAATCACTATATTTTTCCAAGTTGCACAATCCTTTAGTAATTTCTACACTATTTATACTTCCAGTTGATAGAGCAAAATTTAAACCATAGCCTAAAGCACTGGTTACATTACTATCCAGATGCTTGTATGATAAATTGACGACATTCATGATTGGCGTTGGTAGTCCAGGGGCTTCTTTCGATTAGGAATTTCAAAATGAAAAGGTAAGACGAGGTAAAAGGAAATACAGTAAGAAGACACATCACTTATTAAAAAGGGGAAAAAATTATACATTAACCCTTAGATAAACATTAATAAGAGAGAAGATATCAAAATAAATCAGACAAAAAATTCGAAGTGTGCAACTATTTTTAGTTCTTAATTTTCACGCGCATTTAATGAGATGAAAGAAGATAGGAAGCATATTCTTGTCGGACATAAAAGCCCAGTAACTGAGAGTAAAATGACAGAAATAGGATGACCCAAAGGCCTCTGCCTAAAGTCTGATGGCATCAAGGATCAGGACGCCTCGTCATACTTTCTAGGCAATATGTTTGACTAAAGTGTATGAGGCTTTGTCTATGCAGCCCATAAGTTCTAGTTAGGGACGATTTCAAATGATTGTAAGTTCTGAGAGTTTCTCTAAGTTCATCTAATACTGACAGCGGTATATTTGGATTCCCAAAAAATCATGAGTGAAATAAGTATCTACAACTTATAAGATGTAGTATTTCTTTAAGTGGAGAGGACACCGATATAAGTGTTCCGTCTTTGCAAAGGAACTGTGCTTCCTCGTAACGATTAGTCGCTCCCTCTTGCTAGTCATGAAACTACTGTTATCACTGAAAGGCCTGCAAATAAAAACGCATTGCATTAATAGTTTTATTGTATCGTTGGATTAAATATCCATAGAATTTAGTGATCAATTAGTTCCATCTTCAAAGATTCCGATACACTGTGTTCTGGAGATCCTGGGTTCCTTTTGTGAAGAAACCAATGACCTCCTTCCCTTGAGAACCCAGGGTCAAATGAGTGACCCGTGTGCACGGGTGGACCCTTGCAAGTCGATCTATTATTGGAATCAATCCTGTAATGGATTAGTCCATTTGAAATGGACATGAAGACGTTCTTTTGAGTTGTCAAATTATGTCTCAAACAAACTGCATCGCATTGAATTATCTTATAAGCTTCACTGCAGTGATAATTCGTATTCTGGAAAACCGCGAAAGTTAGAAAATTATATCTTTCGACGTAAAGATATTTTTAGGAGTGATCGCAGAAATAGCACTCATTTTAATAACTACAATTCTGCCGGTTCAACTCAATGCAGGGAACCCGGCCTCCTTGAAAATAAAATCAGTTACTTTGGATGGTTAGAGAAAATACGGCTGGTCCATCGGCATTTGTGAACAGAGTTCTTTCCAAAGTAAAACGTGTATTTCATAATGATGAAAAGAAATCTCGGAACAAAGATAAGAATCAGATCATTAATATTCTTTCTGGCTCTGATTTGGAAAATCTTCGCTAAATTTTAACCGATATCAACTTTGAGTTCGATTTCGGACACGGCGATACCCTTCGGAGAAGGCGTACTGTAATTAAAACAAAAGACTTGTTCCTGAGGCATAAATTATATCTTGCGAAAATTCAGTACGTCTCACGTTGGTGGAATAGCGAGGGATTTGGACGGTAGGTTTGGGGGAGCACAGAAGAGGCAAATAAAGGAAGGAGTGTAGGTGTAATGCTTAGTCGGCATGAAGATCAGCTAATGGAATTCCAAAACGAAAAACGTAATTCAAATACAGTTTCAGGTACATAAGGAAACTACTTAAAGAAGTGTTGTTTGTCAGGATCTCCGCTACTTTTGAACCTTTCTGTAAACTGAACGTTGTCAATGAAAGCAACGTCATAGAATAAGCATTCTCAAAGAGCATTGTCCAGAAGTATAAAAATTAATTCTTTAAAGAACCGACCCCTTACAAACGGCCACGAAGCAGACTTCTACGAAACAGTTCATTCTACCTTGAAGAGTAGGAATGTTGTATTCAGAAGTCTTGGAATTAAAGAGGCTACAATGCAGAAGGGTCATCAAAATTATAGATTTGTATTGTTCATTAAGGAGAGGGCATGACAACTAATCATTTGTCATTGTTGTCATTTTATATTAGTATGCTGAACATGTGCTTTCCTTTTGTGTATGGGGAAATTATCATAAAGCCTTGAATGACAAATAGTTATCATCATCACAGTAAGATTGACATACCTATGTCGAGATGATTATACTTCATCAAATAAAATTACGTTGGTACATCTATTGCCCATGTGTCTCTGAACGTGTGTGTGTGTGTGTGTGTGTGTGTTTGTGTGTATGTATGTGTGCACGTATGTGTTTGTATAGGGCTCTATTTGCTTGAAAGAGAGAGCAGCTGTTATTCACAACATCAAAAAGCTTTGAGTTATTCGGCTTAGAATAAGTCAAAAATAGTAATACGTTGGTAAATCTACTGCGCTTATGTCTGTGAGGATGTGTGTGATTCAGTGCAAGTTTCTATGTTTGAATAAAAGCGATAGAAAGACTATTGTGTATCAACAGCAAAAAGCTTTGGGTTATTCGACTTAGAAAATAAGCAAATGTCAGGATATAACGATTATCGAGAGAGAGAGAGAGAGAGAGAGAGAGAGAGAGAGAGAGAGAGAGAGAGAGAGAGAGAGAGAGAGAGAGATGAGCAACGTAGACTCTTCAGTTATTCGCTGGAGAAGAGTTACGAAGGATTTTGTCGTTCAAATTCCATAGGAAAAAAGTTCCATTAAACTTGATTAAATGATGGAAAAGGAATCGAGTTAATGCAGCCAAGTCAGTTTCCGCTTTCACCTGACTTCCTTCGTGCTACATTGGATATTGATCTGTCTCTCTAGCTATCTATATGTCTATCTATCTACCTATCTGCATATCTTTTTGTGCAAATAAACTGGACCTTCTAATTTCAGAGTCGCTGTTTATTAAGAGGATGAAAACGGAATTGAACGACAACTTGTCCGGTATTAAACTACTATTCATATCGTGTGATTCCATAGTAGGTACACAGGTGGATCGTTAGACATTTTACTTTGGTTGCGGTAGTTTGTTTGCATTTCATCTTTTTTTTTATGTTGGCCTTAGTTTCTTTTTTTCGTAATATTGTGATTATTTTTTCAGTTTCTATTTGCTGTTTGTTTTATGTTTTCTTAGCATTTTTACTGAAGGTTCTAGTTAGACTATTAATTTTATTGTAATTCCAATGGTTTTCCTCCTTGTCAATTTTTCCAGCCTCGAAAACTCATGTAATAAAGAATGTTCTTCCTGAGATTATAAATATATACATACATACACACACACGCACACACACACACACACACACACACACACACACACATATATATATATATATATATATATATATATATATATATATATATATATATATATATATATATATATATATATATATATATAATTTGTGTGAGTGTGTTTATCAGTTAGACATGAGTGACATTTTTTATATTTAGGAATATATTCCAGAAACAGTAATTTTGACCAGCCAAATATCAAGAAAGATGTAAGGGACATTGACTTTGGCGTACATATGATTGTCGAATTCAAGAGATTTATACATATTTTCTGGTTCCAGCTGAAAGAGGCCAGCGTTATTGTCACCCTAAAGTCTTAGGAAACCCAGACAGTAAAAAAAGAAAAACTTTACAATCATAAAAGCAAAAAATGGAGCACAGAAAGAATTCTAGTGGTCGGAGATCAGGAGTAAGGATGTGTCCCCAAAACCGAAGAGTCTACGAATGGAACTTTGAATGTACTACATAACGTCTTCTTTGTAATATTTGCATTTAAAGTTTTGACTAACTTTGAACTCAGCTGTATGTGCGGGATATTTTGTCATAGCTCCTTTTTGGTTTACACTAGGATTTCCTAGAAGGTTAATCAATATTTTGTTAATATCCGAACATTTCACTTCATTTTCACGCCCATTATCATTATCATTTTTATTCCTGGTCGCTGTTACGGAGAGGTTTTGAAAGGTTTGAAAGTGATTCACAGCTGCCCCCAACCCACTCACTGGGGCCATGTTGGCGTTTGGAATGCCTCAGGGAAATAGCGTTCGTTCCTAATCATTGCTACCTTCACTGCCGTATGTTTTGTTTCATTTTGCTGTCCTGTCACTGGGCTGCTGATCATTTCTGAAGTGTTTCTTCCTTCTTTTCCCTGAAGTCCCTTAATAACGTCTGGTGCTTTCTCGTTTGTAAATATTCTTCCAGGCTCTGTGAATTCTTCTCGTGTTGTTTCCTCCTCATTCAGCTGTCATTCCCTGATGGCACAGGCGCCACAATACTGATTAATTTCTCAAGTCAACATTACAGCCAGTATATTTCATTAGATAGTCCCATGCGTCAGGCTTTTGTCTCTCATCAATCACGAACGATGATTTTTCTGATGACACATCACAGTTTCTTCAAAAACATAATTCATTATTAAGTTCTTCAGGAAGATGAAGGATAATTTTGTGTTATCATAATATATTTGACACACCAGTTTTATTGACTGCTTCTCGTTATCGTTATGTCAGGGTTTCATGAAATCGTTTCCCCCATGTTCAAACCTCCACTGATGGCAGTATAAATCCTTTATAATACAGTTGATTTACTGATGTATTCGCGACTTCGGGTGTAGTACATAGTGTTTGGTTACATTATATCCCTTAAACGCCGAAGCGGTAAAAAAAAAAAAAAAAAAAAAAAAAAAAACGTCTCCCGTGTGCCGGAGGTGTTTCAGAGTGAGCGCGGAAGCGGAAAAAATATTTTTTTCAAAAAATCACAGCGCACTTAGTTTTCAAGATTAAGAGTTCATTTTTAGCTCCTTTTTTTGTCATTGCCTGAAGTTTAGTATGCAACCATCAGAAATGAAAAAAATAATCATTATCATATATAAATAATGCGATATATGATAGCGCAAAAACGAAATTTCATATATAATTGTATTGAAATCGCGCTGTGCGCGAAACGGTTAAAGGTAACAAGTACCTTTTTTTTTCATTGTAATTTACACTAAATTGCAATCATTTTGGTATATAACACATTGTAAAACGATAAAAGTAACACAGAGAAAATATTATCACAAAATAATGCATGAATTCGTAACGTGCGTACATAAACAAATATTTTTTTCAAAAATTCACCATAAATCTAAATATTGTCCTAGAGACTTCCAATTTCTTTCAACATTAAGACAAATGATTGAATATTACTATACTATAAGAATATTAGCTTACAAATGCAGTTTTTTACCATATCTGACGAGTTAAAGTTGACTGAATGTCGAATTTTTTTATATATATTTTTTTATATGCAATTATTTCGGAAATAAGAAAAGCTACAACCTTCAAATATTTTTTGTTTTATTTTACATACAAATGCACACATTTTCATATATAAAACTCTATGAAATGCCTAATATGAAACGGAGCAAATATTCCGAGAATGGGACGTACGGATTTTGGAGATTTGTGGCGGAGAATCCGCGCGCGGAGGGAAGGAAAGTTTTTTTTTTTTAAATTCACCATAAATCTAAATATTGTGCTAGAGACTTCAAATTTGTTGCAAGATGAAGATAAATGGCTGAAAATTACTAGACTGTAAGAGTTTTAGCTTACAATTGCGTTTTTCGACCATTTCGGTAGAGTCAAAGTTGACCGAACGTGGTTTTTTCTATTTATCGTGATTTATATGCAAATATTTCAAAAATGAGAAAAGCTACAACCTTCAATTATTTATTGTTGTATTCTTCATGAAATTGCGCACATTTTACATAGCTAAAAACTTTATGTAACGGCTAATTTAAAATGGTGCAAACATTACCACAATCGCACGTATGATTTTTTCGGAAGAGTTACCGAGCGGACGTAAAGAAAATGTTATTTTTTTTTCATAAATTCACCATAAATCGAAATATTATGCTAGAGACTTCCAATTTGTTGCAAAATGAAGGTAAATGCTTGAATATTACTAGAATATAAGCGTTTTAGCTTACAATTGCGTTTTTTTTTACCATTTCGGTAGAGTCAAAGTTGACCGAAGGTTGAAAATTTGTCACTTATCATTTTTATATGAAAATATATCAAAATCGATAATAGCTACAACCATGGGTTGTTTTTAGTTTTATTGTGCATGAAATTGCGCACATTTTCATATATAAAACTTTATGTAACGGCTAATTTAAAATGGTGCAAACATTACCACAATCGCATGTATGATTTTTTTCGGAAGAGTTACCGAGCGGGTGTAAGGAAAAAGTTTTTTCATAAATTCATCATAAATCGAAATATTGTGCTAGAGACTTCCAATTAGTTGTAAAATTAAGGTAAATGATTGAATATTACTACAATATAAGAGTTTTAGCTTAATATTGCGTTTTTAGACCATTTCGGTAGAGTCAAAGTTGACTGAAGGTTGAAATTTTGGCACTTATCGTTATTTATATGAACATATCTCAAAACTGATAAAAGCTACAATCATGAGTATTTTATTATTGTATTCTACATAAAAATGCGCACATTTTCATATATAATACTTCATGTAACGGCTAATTTACAATGGTACAAAAATTATGTCAACGTGACGAAATAATTTCCGAGATGTGTCACAGATACTTGTTAGTGCGGCAAGAAAGAAATTCGCGCTTGCGCGCCTGCGTAACGATTGTAAACAAAACAACACCTTGATCCGTGAACTCCCAGCATCCCCCAAGGTGCGTGATTCAAGAGTTTTCGGCTGGTAGGCCTAAAAGTATTTTTCCGCGAATTTTTAAAAAAACTTTTGTATGTCGACGTAAAATACGTCCAGTCGGCACCCAAGAGACAAAAAATGTCGACGTAAAATACGTCCAGTCGGCGTTTAAGGGATATGTTTAAATTTCCCACGTGATTTCATTTCTACTTTCCTTTCACTTTCGAAATAGTCGGAGATCAAATCGACGTCGCGTAAACTTCTTTTACTTGGAATCAAACCGTCTATTGGAAATAATACCACGCTCAGTCTCCCTTTCTGAGATCTCTGCCTCTTTCTCGTAAGGCCTATTTTTACCCCCAGTGGTTCAGCTCTTATCAGCTTATGTCTGGCAGGAGGTGCTTGTGGGCTAGGCGAGGGTGGTGTTATTTGCTACCAGAATTAGCAGTAGAACTCCGTAGGGGTGTTGAAGGGTTAGGGGTGGAGTTAGAAATTGGGTAGTGGGGGTCGAGGTGCACAGCATTCATTAACATCAGGGAAGAGCTAAGATGAGGACTCAAGACGTCTCAGTTTACTCCTTTTTTTCGTTGCCCTTACCTGTTGATTTGCCATTTGTACCTCAGTGAAGTGTAGGCTTATTTTAGTAGACCTTGGTAAGATGAAAACCATAAAATAAACTCTAAAACACCCATATTCAATCTGAAGACATTGCATTAATGTCATACTTTTCTAACTCACAATGTCTTTGAGTTAATTGGATGAATGACGTTTGATTAGACTCTAAGAAACATTTGATCATAGAGGAGGAGGAGGAGGTGGAGTTAATTTATTTTTGTGGCTTTTGCAGTATTATTCATAGGATTTATTTATTCCAAATATCGTTTTATTAAGAGCTTCGTACATCACATTGAGATGACGAATTGTGACAAAATATCATATATGCACAAAGCTGATTGTCTTTGGAACTTATGAAAAATGTTTTTTAAATTAATTTTATTCTTACTTACCTCCGTTATCAAATCGCCAACCGCTGAACAGCTTTGTGGGGACGCGTTCTCCTTCCAGCTACTACAAGACGAATTATTTAGTCAAATGTTTAAGTTCACTAATGAATCAATATTGTGGTGATAGTAATTGACAGTTGTCAGGACTAATTTGCAATATATTCAGTATATGGTTCATCGTTAACTCATAGGTTTAAAGAGTAGAGAGACTGATTGATGAATATAATTTATCTAAGAAACCGAACATGAACACATAAACCTCCTTTAAAACAACACAAAGAGCAAACTAAAAAGATAACAAACCAATAAGGTCCACCGAATGGCATCTCTCCTTTCTCCTTTGCTCTTTCTCTCCTCTGAGGGACAAAAGCCGTGAATGAACCAGCGCACACAATTCTCTTCTTGTTGTTGCATACGTTTACATGATCTAAAAGGTGCAGTTAGAAATCTTTTCATCTCAAAACAAACACCTACACACACACACACACACACACACACACAATCATAATCCCAGGCTCAGACATTCTCGGTTGAAAGTCAGAAGACCGGGGAAGCGTGAAGGGTAGGGTCATTGATCACGAAAGTTATTGTCTTCGATCGAGGACAGGTCAGATGAACACTCCAGTTTTGGAGGAAATACAGCAGAGAGGAAAAAATTAGGGTAACACATGCAATTTGTTATTGGTGGTAAGGGGTTACATTACTTTGCCATAAAAGATAATGATATAGATATGTTGGAGAAGAAGAACTGGATTAGGTAGGAACTGACGTATATGAGACTGCGAGCAACAGGACGCACAAATTGAGGCATAAATACATACATGCTCACATCCATCTATCTATTTATCCACCTATTTACTATATATCTAATATATATATATATATATATATATATATATATATATATATATATATATAATTATATATATATATATATATATATATATATATATATATATATATATATATATATATATATATATATAGATATAATAATATATATATATATATATTATATATATATATATAATATAATATATATATATATATATGTATATATTATATATATATAATATATATATATATATATATATATAATATATATATATATATATTATATATATATAATATATATATAGTATGTATAATGTGTGTGTGTGTGTGTGTGTGTGTGTGTTTCATGGGTGCAAGGTGTTTGTGTACTTGCCTGCTACATAAGGGCTCTTGCAATATCCAATAGTTTCGCAGGTGGAAGATATGCGACCTGGGGTTCTGATAATTCAGCACTAGTCGTTCAGTCACATTCCGGATTCCGCAGGGGTCAGCAACCTGTGTTCGGGAGGAACTTTCCGTCACTATTTTGGATCGAAGCTTCGAGAGCATTCTGTGCAAGTGCGGGGCATTCGCTTGCTATGTGGTTTATGGTTTCATTTTTCGTATTGCACTTCCTACATATGGGAGAGATGTTATTTCCGTCTATCGTTCTTTGAACATATCTGGTTCTTAGGGCCTGATCTTGTGCCGCTGTTATCATTCCTTCAGTTTCCTTCTTTAGCTCTCCCCTCTGTAGTCATTGCCATGTGTCATCGCTGGCTAGTTCTTTAGTCTGTCTCATGTATTGTCCGTGCATTGGTTTGCTGTGCCAGTCCTCTGTTCTGTCTGTCATTGTCCTGTCTCTGTATATTTCTGGGTCTTCGTCTACTTTTATTAGTCCTTCTTCCCATGCACTCTTTAGCCACTCGTCTTCACAGGTTTTCAGATATTGCCCAAGTGCTCTGTTCTCAATGTTGACGCAGTCCTCTATACTTAGTATGTCCTCTCCTCCCTCCTTCCTTTCGTGTTATATATAGTCTGTCCGTATTTGCTCTTGGGTGTAGTGCTTTGTGTATTGTCATATGTTTCCTGGTTTTCTGATCTATGCTGTGGAGTTCTGCCTTCGTCCATTCCACTATCCCTGCGCTGTATCTGATTACTGGCACTGCCCATGTGTTTGTGGCTTTTATCATATTTCCGGCGTTGAGTTTTGACTTGAGTATCACCTTGAGTCTCTGCATATATTCTTTCCTGATCGTGTCCTTCATCTCTTGGTGTTTTATATCCCCTCCTTCCATTATTCCCAGGTATTTGTATTCTGTCTCATCTATGTGTTTGATGTTGCTCCCATCTGGTAGCTTTATCCCTTCAGTTCTCGTTACTTTGCCTTTTTGTATGTTGACTAAGGCTCATTTTTCTATCCCAAACTCCATCCTGATGTCCCCAGATACAATCCTTACAGTCTGGATTAGGGTATCTATTTCCTTGATGCTCTTACCATACAGCTTGATGTCGTCCATGAACATCAGATGGATGATTCTGTTGCCTCTTTTCTTGAGTTGGTACCCGGCATCCATCTTCTGTAGTACTTTTGTCATGGAATCATGGCTAACTACGAAGAGTAGTGGGGACAGTGAGTCGCCCTGGAAGATCCCTCTCCTGATATTAACCTCTGCTAGTCTTATTCCAGAGCTTGTAAGTATTGTATTCCAGTTGCGCATTGTATTTTTGAGGAAGCTGATGATGTTTTCCTCTGCCCCATATATTTTCAGGCATTCTATTAGCCATGTGTGTGGTATCATGTCGAAGGCTTTCTTATAGTCTATCCATGCCATGCTTAGGTTTGGTTTTTCCTTCTCCTACTGTTCTTCATTACCATTTTGTCTATCAGGAGCTGGTCTTTTGTGCCCCTACACTTCCTTCTGCAGCCTTTCTGTTGGTGGGGGATGGTGTTTGTCTCCTCTAGGTAGTTTGTACTAGCCTTTCACTGATGATACCTGTTAGTAACTTCCACATTATTGGTACGCATTATTATTATTATTATTATTATTATTATTATTATTATTATTATTATTATTATTATTATTTTTTTATTTTTTTTTATTTTTTTGTTGCTCTATCACAGTCCTCCAATTCGACTGGGTGGTATTTATAGTGTGGGTTCCGGGTTGCATCCTGCCTCCTTAGGAATCCATCACTTTTCTTACTATGTGTGCCGTTTCTAGATCACACTCTCTGCATGAGTCCAGGAGCTACTTCAGCCTCTAGTTTTTCTAGATTCCTTTTCAGGGATCTTGGGATCGTGCCTAGTGCTCCTATGATTATGGGTACGATTTCCACTGGCATATCCCATATCCTTCTTATTTCTATTTTCAGATCTTGATACTTATCCATTTTTTCTCTCTCTTTCTCTTCAACTCTGGTGTCCCATGGTATTGCGACATCAAAATGAGTGATACTTTTCTTTTCTTCTTGACTTTGTCAATCAACGTCACGTCTGGTTTCTGTTTTTTTTGCACGTATCCAACCCAAACCCTATTCGCTTCTGATACCATAGTCCCCCAGAGGATCTTGCCTGATCGTTCTATTTTCTATTACTCCTTCAGGTTGGTGCTCGTACCACTTATTACTGCAAGGTAGCTGATGTTTCTTGCAAGGTTCCAGTGGAGGGCTTTTGCCACTGAATCATGCCTCTTTTTGTACTGGTTCTGTGCAAGTGCCGGGCATTCACTTGCTATGTGGTTTATGGTTTCATTTTTCGTATTGCACTTCCTACATATGGGGAGAGATGTTATTTCCGTCTATCGTACTTTGAACATATCTGGTTCTTAGGGCCTGATCTTGTGCCGCTGTTATCATTCCTTCAGTTTCCTTCTTGAACTCTCCCCTCTGTAGCCATGCCATTGTCATAGCTGGCTAGTTCTTTAGTCTGTCTCATGTATTGTCCGTGCATTGGTTTGGTTTTGCCAGTCCTTTGTTCTTTCTGTTTTTCTCTCTCCTGTCTCTGTATATTTGTGGGTCTTCGTCTACTTTTATTAGTCCTTCTTCCCATTAGCACTCTTTAGCCACTCGTCTTCACTGGTTTTCAGATATTGCCCCAGTGCTCTGTTTTCGATGTTGACGCAGTCCTCTATACTTAGTAGTTCCTCTCCTCCTTCCTTTCGTGTTTATGTATAGTCTGTCCGTATTTGCTCTTGGGTGTAGTGCTTTGTGTATTGTCATTTGTTTCCTGGTTTTCTGATCAATGCTGCGGAGTTCTGCCTTCGTCCATTCCACTATTCCTCGCTGTATCTGATTACTGGCACTGCCCATGTGTTTATGGCTTTTATCATATTTCCGGCGTTGAGTTTTGACTTGAGTATCGCCTTGAGTCTCTGCCTATAGTTCTTTCCTGATCGTGTCCTTCATCTCTTGGTGTTTTATATATCTCCTCCTTCCATTATTCCCAGGTATTTGGTATAATCCTGTCTCATCTATGTGTTTGATGTTGCTCCCATCTGGTAGCTTTATCCCTTCAGTTCTCGTTACTTTGCCTTTTGTATGTTGACTAAGGCGCATTTTTCTATTCCAAACTCCATCCTGATGTCCCAGATACAATCCTTACAGTCTGGATTAGGGTATCTATTTCCTTGATGCTCTTACCATACAGCTTGATGTCGTCCATGAACATCAGATGGTTGATTTTGTTGCCTCTTTTCTTGAGTTGGTACCCGGCATCCATCTTCTGTAGTACTTTTGTCATGGGAATCATGGCTACTACGAAGAGTAGTGGGGACAGTGAGTCGCCCTGGAAGATCCCTCTCCTGATATTAACCTCTGCTAGTCTTATTCCAGAGCTTGTAAGTACTGTATTCCAGTTGTGCATTGTATTTTTGAGGAAGCTGATGGTATTTTCCTCCTCTGCCCCATATATTTTCAGGCATTCTATTAGCCATGTGTGGTATCATGTCGAAGGCTTTCTTATAGTCTATCCATGCCATGCTTAGGTTGGTTTTCCTTCTCCTACTGTTCTTCATTACCATTTTGTCTATGAGGAGCTGGTCTTTTGTGCCCCTACACTTCCTTCTGCAGCCTTTCTGTTGGTGGGGGATGGTGTTGTCTCCTCTAGGTAGTTGTATAGCCTTTTCACTGATGATACTGTTAGTAACTTCCACATTATTGGTAGGCAGGTGATAGGCCTGTAGTTACTGGCTATATTTCCCTTACTCTTGTCTTTTTTGTACTAAGATGTTCTTCCTGTGGTCATCCATTTGGGTGCTTGGTGATTTGAGATACAATGCTGGAGTTGTTCTGCTATTCGTGGGTGTAGGGCCTTGAAGTTTTTGAGCCAGTATCCATGGACTTCATCGGGACCTGGGGCTTTTCCAGTTTGGCATTTTCTTTAGTTGGTGTCTGACTGTGTCTGTCGTGAATGTTTCCTGTGAATCTTTGTTTTATTTCTCCCTGTTTCTTCTTCCTTGACTTCCTGGAGCCATGTTGCATGTTGTTGTGTGATACCGGATTGCTCCATATGTTTTCCCATAGTCTCTTACTTGGTTCGGCTTCAGGAATTTTCTGGGTGGTTGTCTTCCCCTCTTAGTTGTCTGCATAGTCTTTTCTGGTTTGGTTCCGAATAGTTTTTTGTTCTGTTGGTATCCCTTATTCCTGTTCATGTACCGTTGG
Source organism: Macrobrachium nipponense (assembly GCF_015104395.2). Lineage (NCBI taxonomy): Eukaryota > Metazoa > Arthropoda > Malacostraca > Decapoda > Palaemonidae > Macrobrachium > Macrobrachium nipponense. The sequence goes on from NC_061092.1 coordinate 67,501,009, forward strand.
ATCTTGTGTGCTTTTGCCTTAAGCCTCTGTTTACTCTTTCTATTGTGTTGTTTATCCCCTCTCTTGTACTTTGTATTTCTCGTTGAGTTCCTCCCTTGTTTTCTTGCTTCTTAGCCTTTTTTCTGCCATCTCTTTCAGTTTACTCAAGTCAGATCTCATCACCATGATTTGCTTTTCCAGGCGCCTTTTCCAAGGAGGTTTGCTGTTTTGGTTTCTGTGGGTTGGTTGTGACGGTGGTGTTGGTGTTCGAATCCCCATCAGTTCTGCTACTAATCTTGCTCCTGCATATGTCAAGTTTTTTGTTTCTGATACTGGTGGTGTGTATTAGGCCCATTATTTCATTGACCTCACTTTTGTTGTTTTCTCCCTTAATTTCTTTTTCCCCTTGGGTGTTTTGTAGGCCCCCCTTTTCATGGAGGGGATCTTTGTTCTCTCTGTATCTGGCTCCATCCCATTGTCTAATCTTTTCTACCCATTCCGTCCTCTCTGTTACTTCGTCGGTGTTTCTTCGTGTGTCGTTTGTTTGATACTTCACCCTCCCTGTCGTCTTCTGTGGCATCGTCTCTCAGTTCGTCTTCGTGTAATTCGTTGTCGTGTGACATTTCCCTTTCCAGTTCTTCTCTTTCTGTTGGGGAGAGCCAGTTCTTTTTCTTTATGTTCCTTACTTGGTCTGCCAGCCTCTGCTCTGTTTGGGGGGTGTTATTCCTCTCATTCCAGATGTTGATCAATCTTCTTCTATATCCTCTCTCCGTCGGGTTGCTTCTGATGTAGCATCTCCATATTTCCTTATTTTCTTCTCTTGTCCATTTCTTCCTTTTTGCCTCTGTAGCTCCAATCTCAGGCTGTTGATTGCTGTCGTTGTGGTGATCAGTTGCTGGATGACGACCTCCAAGTACCTGACCGTCTTCCCCTACAATTGGGTTGAATACCTGGTTGCCGGACGAGGCTCCTCTGTTGCCAGAGGTTCCATTTACGTCGTTATCGTTTATTCCTTCATTTCTTTCCATCATTGCTGAGTTTTGCTATTTAACCCATAGCTGGACCCTACCCCATCAGGGATAGGTACTCATTTACAGCTGAGTAGACTGAGGAAATTATGGTAAAGATCCTTTCCCAAGGAATCAACGCCGAGGAGAGCGGTCACCCATCCAACGACTGACCAGCCCCAATGTTGCTTAACTTGACTTAAGTCTATTGACGACCTAACCAACTCCTCCACGGCGCCACCATATTACATTCATTATTATTATTATTATTATTATTATTATTATTATTATTATTATTATTATTATTATTATTATTATTATTATTATTCCTAAAATTAATAGCTTGACGGGTCAAAACCTGACCTGGAAAGAAAAGTAGCAAATGAATATGAAATAAAAATAAAAATAAATATGAAACATCGAAAATTCAGGGAAACGGAAACGGGAGAAAAAGCGAAGAAAGAAATCCTTTGAAAGTGACTAAGAAATGAAAAGCAATGAAAACAAGCACTTGAGATCTGTGTGAAAATGAGATCTCGAAACGCAGATAAGACACTAAAGCAACAAAAATTAACCTCGGAAAGTGAACTGAGATTACAGAAAATAATTGTCAATAAAACAATAACAAACAGCTATAAAAGTTACAGGACCTGAAAATCAGAACAAAGTAAAACAACTCAAATGAAAGTCGATAAAAAAAAAAAAAAAAGTTTTGTGCATCGACTCTGCGAATGAAATCTCGAAAATGGAGAAGTATTGCGGAAATTCGAATTTGGAGGAATATGAAAGAGTTAACCATTCTTTTATTTCTCAAGTTTTTCCATTAATTAAAGGGTATAGCTATCCCTTCTTCCCTGTGATGCCCCACTCCTCTCTGCCCTTCCTCATCTTCGTAGTGTCCTGTGGGAATTGGGATCTCGTCCTGTTGTCCCCTGTATTAAATAGTACAGCATAGTATGACCTGTGAAGGACGAGCAAATCATTTGAAAACTTTAGTACCAAAAAGGCTGTGAATCATTTCGTCACAACGGAGGAATCTCAGCAGGTCCTTTGTGATGATGTATTGAAGGTTAAAGAAAATAAACAAAAAATATACAAAAAAAAGTTTTTATCAAAATGCAATAAAAAAAAGCGAAAAGTAATGCTTTTTGATACCCCAGGATTTTCTTACAATTAATAGTTAACTCTACAAAAATAAAGCGTGGGCGGCAAGTTTAGACATGATTAAGAAAATCCTGGTTTCTCAAAAAACTTTTTAGTGTTTCTATTTTATTTTTTTATATTTTATACTTTTTTAGTTTTGACAGAAATTTTGACCGATTTATGATTGTAAAAAATATGAAGAGTTTCATATAAATCCTGGGAGAGGTCACTGTAGGGTCACTAGAGGTCACTGCTGACCTACTGTTCATGTAAGGCTGCATTGCCCCTGTGATTGAGTGACCATACAAAATTTCAAGGACGAAGAGATCAGGTTGAAATTTAAGTTGCAAAATTTTACCAAGACAAAAAGAAAAAACACAAACAAACTAACAAATAAACAAACAAACAAACATACAGAAAAGCAAACAAAGCCGTTTGAAATGTATCATTGAAAAATAACTACTTTGAATCATTGTTCTTTTTCGTAAAAAAATATCCAATATTTGCATGATATTGTTTTATACAGTTTTTTGTATGTAGTTATTGACATCCAGTAACACATTGTATTTAAACCTGTTTTAGATTATATAATTTCAAAGATGAGAGCTTGCCAAGGAAAATTCTTCGTTACGTGTATGCATGTGTCTCTGTGTGTGTGTATTATATATGTACTCTAGTTGGTAATACGCAAAACACTCATAGTTAAACGCTAAGTCACGACCTATGTAACTCGGTGTTGAAATAAAGGATCACTATATCGAGTAATGGGGTAATTTTCATTTCTCGCCTGTCGCCCATCTACACTGAAATCTCTCCAGAAATTGAAAGGACGTCTTCTGGAATATCACAAAGACTCTGACATATTAAAACCAGTCTTAATTAAAACTCCCCTGGCATCAGCCTTCCAGACTAGATATAATACGTCGGCACCTACCGCGGTAATGTCGGGAAAATAATGAATCTCCAAACGAGGTCCTCCCCTTCAGCTTACTAATACATGTCACTCCCGGTTAGAAAGGAAGAGATGAGCAAAGTGTTACCAGCCTGGCTTGCAATTGAAATAAACTGACAATAAACTTTGAGAGTCTGATGAGATTACCAGCGAGTCACCCGTCTGAGCAAGGGAATACGTCACGTCATGCACGAGACTGAGCTTAGATGACATCTGTTATTAAAGTTTCTGATAAGCTTTTCTTTGTACAAATTTCCACTGTTACCCGAAATCCTGCAATTCCTTAATCTTTGCCTGACTGGTGAGTGAATCCCTTTTGGTCGTTGCGAAAATACATCATTATTATCATCCCATTCCTGCCTCACTTTTACATGCCAATTAATTCGTCAATTAGTTCAGCAATAAAGCAGCGTGATTATGCAAATACCGCCTTCGAACTGGATGTCTTTGTCGACATTAAATTTGACAAAACCAGCATGGCTGAAATACTATTCTGCCGTTCGGTTTAGGGGTTTTACTGTTTCAAGAAAAAAAAAAAAAAAAAAAAAAAAAAAAAAAAAAAAAAAAAAAAAACTCGTGCTAACGAACATGATTCTTCTTTGGTATTCACGAGTAATTACGGAAATCCAGACAAATGTTTTTTCATAAACTTCCATAATGCCTTATAAAGAAAAAGAATTGGCAGCAGTCATCATTCTCTTTTTGTCCCGCTAATCAAAAGTGAACATTGGCAATCCCAGGTAAAAGGAGTGTAAAGACCTTCTTTACCCATTAATCACGTTCATGTATCTCATCTAGCAAAGCAGCAAGAATTACATGTATATATTCTTATGTAGAATTTCCTGGCCTTTTCGCCGATGTGTAATTCATCAATGTATGTCCATTATGTCTTTTGCTATTGTTATTTGATTAATTGCTAAGGAACTCAAATTCTCCTCTGTCTGCGTGTGATGTATCGAGCTTGATGACATCATCGGCGATTGGTAGTGAATGCTCGTTCGAAAACAGGACCTGTTTTACCAGCTGCCTCTTTGTCTGACTGTCTGTCTGTCTCCCTCTGCCTGATAAACTCTCTCACGAGGGAGAAGTCTAGGGTTGAATTCCTGACAGAAAGAGAGAGAGAGAGAGAAAAAAAAAATTATTTAATCTCTCTCTCTCTCTCTCTCTCTCTCTCTCTCTCTCTCTCTTCACTTTTCTGTTGTTCATCTGGTGTTCAATATGTTGTAATTTCTCTGCGAATTACAAACTCTTGCAAATAATATCTCATTCATGCCTGGATTAGTTTCCTGGGTTGTATTTATTTGGTAACTTGGTCACCACGGAGTCGTTCATTAGTGTGTGTGGGGGATTATTTTTCTCTCCACTTGCTTGTTTTTTTACGTAGTTCCATATCAATTGTTTTTATTTGGAACCGGAAAAGATTATTACATGAAAGAGCATATAAATACATGATTGAACATTTTCTTTACATACTACCTTTGTGAAATAACAATTCATAAAAAAAAACGACAAAGTCAATTTCAGTAACTTCTGAATTCGGTTTCCTTAGAATCTATAGATCAAAACGGAGAGTTTTATTATATTTGCAAGCACAAAATCCAATTAAATAGACAGAACATTGAAAACGCAGTTATAATATATTACTGTTCCTAAGTGTTGTCCTGAATGTCGTTATCCATTTCCAGCTACATAAAAGATTCGTGCCAAGAAGAAGATACCAGTATGAATAAGTATACAATAAAACATACGTTTAAAACATGGTAAATGACATAATGCATATACCTTAATCTTATCTTTAGTATCAAGTTCTGTATTCACTTTGCACTGACTGTTGACGCCATGAAGAATGACAGAGCAAGGAGACGTCGACAGATCACCTTCATGAAACCTCTCATAAAAATACACCTGATTATTTTCTTTCATCTTCGTGCTTTGAGATTACATGATGGCTGAATGCTGAAGTTGAGTTGAATTGAAAACGTTTTTGACAGTTTGTTCGTCTTAAGCAAACAAAAAAATAGCAGACGGAAGTCTTCGACGCTGAAACTCACAAATGGAAACAGAAACCTTCGCTGAAAGGAACTGTAAAATACGTAAGTTGTTTCATTTTTTTAATATAAATTAGGCCCAACACACGGAAACGGGTATTTTTTATAGGTGTGTGTACACAGTGATCATAGTGTACCAGTGATATTCTGTTCGTAAAGAGACCGTTCGAGGAAACAAATTATGGAAAACTACCAGTTGGAGAAACAGACTCGTCGATCTGTAATGGTCCACCTCGGATAAGGCTTAATAACGAAGTGGAGATATTTTAAGAAAAGAAGGAAGATATGAACAGACGCACAGAAACTGATAAATATGCGAGGTAGATGAAACAAACTATGGGGACAATCATTCCTAAACCAACCGACCAGAAATGAGAATATAATGGCAATTAATTCCAGTATATATCAAGAGGCAGTTTTTAAAATGAATACCACTTAGAAGAAAGTATAAAATTAACTAGCAGAGATAAGATTAAAGTTTTAATTAACAGAGGGAGACTATACACATATCGAAATATTCTTTGTTACGGTTTGGTGTAAAGGAAAGATGCCAATCCTTTAGAGATGAGAAAGTAAAAGGACAATGAAATGAGGGAGAAAGTGAGACAGGTGGGGATTGGAGAAATATTATTGGCGATGAATTTGAGAACTTTGTGGATGAAATTTTTATATTCTAGACAAAACCAAAAGCAGAAGGGAGAGGTATTCAGTAAAGGATATTAGAATAAAATTCATAAAAGAAGATAAATGGCGATTAAATCAAGTGTAACCAAGTTCAAAATAAGTGATTATTGCGAAATGTTGCTGAAAATAGTAGGAAAAATCAAAATTAGATGATGCAAGATCTGAACGGGCCAATAGCTGTTTGTGAACGGTTGTGAAAGTTATTATTCAGTATGTAAAACTAACGTAGCAACTTAATAAAGGGATTCATTGTATGCACCAATAATCTTTTGCAAGACTTTCTTCCACCTTGGTGAGAAGACCTACAGAGTTCATAGAGAATTTGAATTACCATATTCATTTAGTAAATCCTTTAATCATTTTGTTCAGGGAACATACAACACACCATGTATACATCAACTCATTAGCAACAGTATATCCCCACCACAGGTATTCCCTACAGTTGTGTAGCCCACCGCAGCTGCACACATAACTGTGTAGACAAACACAGGTACACTTCTTTGTTGCTGTGTGTTTCTGCGCAGATGCTGCTATTATTCTTAATTCTAGGCATAGTCTGCACAAGTTAGAGTACTGTGTTTCCTTTCCCTTGCTGTGTAATTCCTTGTATGGCCAGCACATCATTATAGGTTTCTAAGTATATGTTTAGCAAAGTTCAAATCTTCAAAATTCTCATTCCTTTCCAAAGGAGAGATTCTGCTAGACTAGTATCCATCTTTTAGAAAACCAGCAAATTGGACTCCTCCTCAGTCCCTCATCCCTCGATGTAGCTGCCATCCTGGAGAATGGATAGCGAATATGATATGCCGTAGATGCATTAGAAACATAGCTAGCTAAGCAGACAGCCGAAAGGAGAAAACATGAAGACAGAGACAAGGAGAGAGAAAAGAAGTGAGAAAAAGATAAAAAGGAAGAGAGAGAAAGAGGGCATCAGCATGAAAAGAATAATGATAAGAGAGAGAGAGGGAGAGTATGAAGAAATAGAAAGAGAGCATCAGCATGCATTTAAGATTGCTCAGCTTGAAGCTAGGGTAAACATTTATCATAGTACGATGACGTTGAATTTAGTGCCAAAATTTTATAAAGACGATGTAACGAAATGTTTCATGTCTTTGAAAAGTTAATGAACAGAGGAGAAGTCCAAAACACATGTGGACTTTGTATATTCAGTCAGTCTTTTGTGGTAGGGCATTTTCGGGGTATAATTGCATGTCTGCGGAGGAATGTGGGGTTTCTGACATTGCCGCAGGCGTACTGTAAGAAATTTAGAAGTATGAGGAGGGACGAAAGCAGTACGTATATAGAGTACCGAAAAAAGTTAGAAAGGTTGTTTTATGATTGTTAAATTCCAATGAAGTTCACAGTTTTGATGATCTCAAGAACATAGTTTAGCTAAAAAATTTCAGTGATAGCGTATCACCTGAGAATAACCTATAAATAGAAGATAGGCGTGAAAACTCTTTTGCAGACACGACTAGGTTGGCAAATGAGTACAGTCTAACTGATAAGTAGTTTAAGTGATAATACGAAGAAAAGTGAACCTTCGTTAGGTAGAATATGATATAATAGATATTCAAGTAATAGCATTAGCAGTGCAGGTAAAAGTGACTTTTATTGGAATGGTTGTGGAAAACCCGTTCATGCTTCATTGTTATCAAAACTTCAAAACGAATTAATGATATAGTTTAAGACAGCAATTGATGAGAAAATGGTTGAGTAATCCCGAGTATATACGAAAGGTTGAGGATAACAAATAATTCTGATCTCAAAAAACTTCTTATTTATTCCAATAATAGTAACTGTCAAAATCAGCGAAGGAACTTTGACATAATGTCCAAAGAGACTTGGGATTTGCAGTTAAACAGTATATGAGTCGAATATTTCTTATTTATTGACTATGCTAGTAAATGGAATAGCCCGAGTAAATAGATAAGTAGTTTCAGGAACTACAGATGTCACGAATAAATATCGTCAAGTGACAAAAATCGATATTTATGAGAACTAATCATTCCTGCCAGTGCTACACCGGACAGTGTTGATGCTTTGAATGCAAATAACATTTCAGGTCTCTCAGGTGAAAGTTGGCAGTCTACTGTGACCGGAAATTATAAGTCACAAAAGATCTATGTCATGACAACGGTCATTCACTCCGTCACTAGTCTCAATATTAGCAAAGAAGAGTAACATGAGCACCCCCGACATTCACGGTAACAGTGAACGACTTAGAGTAATTCAATTGCTCGAAAATAGAGGCTTGGATGCAATAACAGACTGCTAGGGAAGGGGATCTGGTTCTTGCAGGTCGGATATTGAAGATAAATATTTAGGACAAAGTTAAATCAAGGTCATGAATGTGTTCTATTCCAAAATGCGAATGTTACGAGGATTGACTGAATATTTCATATTGGAACCTTTCCTGACAAATGTTATTCTGAGTGTTGATAAATCAGAAAGCATTTTGCTTCGACGTGTATGCATGATGTTTCGATACGATAAAATGATTTTGTCAGATCTATCACATATAATTAACCGGTACGATGCGTTCCAATGATTAACACCTAATGAGCCACAATATCCAGCGCTGTTACATGGGATAATAACGGCAATCGTGTGTAAAGGCTGATATTTGTAGCTTCCTGCAAAACAGATTCCTCTTTGATTCCATACTTTAGGAAGGAAGGTGGATAATTATGTTTTATTTTGTTTTGTTTTGTCACTCCTTGTGTAGAGGAAATGCATTTTAGATTAAAAAAAAGAATACTGTTCCCATATCTAAAAAAAAAAAAAATACGCTACAGCTATTACGCGTGCTTTTAAATGAGCATCTGATAGAATCAGTTTCCGTTCACAAGAAGATATTTTATTCCAATAATGTATTTAAGAGTTGCAGAGGTCATCGTTCAAACGTGCAACTTCAAAAGTTTATCATGACTTTACTATTATATCAATTGCACGACGTGATAATATGGCCGTTGCTATTTAACAGTGAATTAACATGGGGCGAGAGAGAGAGAGAGAGAGAGAGAGAGAGAGAGAGAGAGAGAGAGAGAGAGAGAGAGAGAGAGTCCAAGCTACAAGTAAATAAGAGAAAACTGTGAAAGAATTGCGAAAGCTTCATCGGTTCTTCAATCTTTGCAAAGAAAGGAAGACTCACGTCATAATGAAGCCTTTGGCGCCATACAAATGAGAAAAATCTATTACACACTTTTAATAAATTAGCGAATTGAAACTGATTCCCAAAGTAATAAATTGCTTAAACAGAATTATTGAGAAACAAATGAATACTCCGTAATGACATTTCTCTCTCTCTCTCTCTCTCTCTCTCTCTCTCTCTCTCTCTCTTGCAGTTACAGAAGTTATGAAACAATGCTATCCTAGGTTGGACCCTTCTTAAAATGGACCGAATTTTTCGCTTTGAAATTAGTCGACACGACAGGTTATGTAGTTTTATTTTACCAAAGACAAGATTGGGTAATGGGAAATAAAGCGCGATAGAAAAATAAGACAGGTAACGAGAACGGAGAGGTAAAAAAGAGCAAGAAATTGCATGATGTTGTCATGGAAACGGAAGGGTGAGTCTGGCTTATGGAAGATGGAATAAGAAATAAAAATCATGATGTGTCGTCGGGATATCTGCAAAGTAAATTTAGTAAAGGAAAAAGAATATTTGAAGTTGAATATATCGAAAGAAGAGGATATCTTGCACAGGTATGCAGGAGGAAAGGTTGTGTGGTGAAGGACAGAGAGCGAGGAAAAGAAAACAAACAATGAAAGTAAAGAGGAAAAGGAATGGCAAGAAATTTAGGAAATCAAGTTGTTCCATAGAGAACTGAATACATAGAGAAGGGTTAATGAACAGATAGATCTTAGCATTAGATATAAAGAATTGCAGTCAGTTTCTGCCGAGAGAGTGACGAAATCTGTTGCTCTTGGAAGAAAGACAAAAGAGAGGCAGAGGTGAATGAGCAGTGGATCTAGAGTCGAACAAGAACAATGATATGCGCAGAAAGACAACAAATGTTACCTTTCAAAAGCTGTAAATAACCGTGGAATTTCCAAGGATGTTATTGGTGCTTCTCTCTCTTTCCGTTCTTTGTTGTCTGGGATCATCATTTGCGTGAACCGCCCCCCCCCCCCCCCCCCCCCCACCAAAAAAATAAAAAGATCTTAAGCTTTACCGTCACACTTTATCACAATTTCACCTTCATGTGTTTGAAGGATTTATTCTCGCTCAAGTGATAAATAACTCGGAATTTTTATTATTATTATTATTATTATTATTATTATTATTATTATTATTATTATTATTATTATTATTATTATTATTATTATTATCAATTACTTAAGGCTATACATATAAATTCGTGAAACAAGTTGCCAACAACTTTCGTTAGATTGAAATGCCCAAGTGTGAGATCGATAAAGTGAATGAACTTGAAAGGAGCAAAGCACGTAACTTTTAGAAGCTTATAAGCTAATCACTGTTCCATGCAATGTTATATATCGATATAATAGAATATAAGGTAATTTCCGTTCCGCAAGGACCAAATACAAGTTCAGAATTGTATATCTAGTTGAAAACGGGAGCTAAAATATCACTAAAAATATAACAAGACCAAAAAATAGATTTTAGATACAGAATATCGTCAGACAGTGGATTTCTTTATTTTGTGAGATCCCAGGAGAAAGTTTGCATATATTATCCAATAACCAATAAGTCAGCTTATCCGTTATTTCCTTCTTCCCTTCAACCCCTAAAATAAATTGGATAAGGAAGGTAGTATATCATCATGGTGATGTTGATTGTCATATCGCCTACTAACATCTTTATAATCAGTTTACAAACGTATAGTTTGTAAAGTTTCATCTTTGCCTGACGCCCAAGAAATACCTATTTCATTCGACCCTTCAAGTTATAAATGTACAGATAATTTATACATACACAAAAATCTTGTTTGCTTGTGAATGTATCAGGCACAGAAGTGCAGGCAATCCGCGTCTGATAAGAGAAGATTCAAGAAAGAGCTTCATGCGAAATTAACTTTACTCACAAACCTCTCTCTCTCTCTCTCTCTCTCTCTCTCTCTCTCTCTCTCTCTCTCTCTCTCTCTCATCCTAGGGATAACTTATTGAAAGAAGATATACTTCCAACGTCTGCTCCAACTGGCAGAGCTAATATGACTTATACATAAAATATCAAACCTAACGTTCAGTTTGTCTTCGAGAACAGCCTCAGTTGCGAAATCACGACGTCAGTGGACCACCTAAATGGCGAAAAGGAAGACTACCTTTCCCACTGCAAAAGGATGGACGAAATTGAAAGGGAATTTCTGTCTCGAGAGAGATGGGAATTAGTTCGCATGCTGACGTCAA
>NC_061092.1:67512694-67550194 GCF_015104395.2 Macrobrachium nipponense
ACACACATATATAATATATATATATATATATATATATATATATATATATATATATATATATATATATATATATATATGTGTGTGTGTGTGTGTGTGTGTGTGTGTGTGTGTGCATGTGCGTGTGTGTGTTTGTGTGATAAATTGTTTTTAGTATTTCCCAGTGACATTATCTCATTAGGAAATTGACATATATATATATATATATATATATATATATATATATATATATACATTTATTAGGCCCCGACGTTACATATCAACTTGATACATTTTCTAGAATGAAATTGCTAATACACATCTATTGCATATAAGTAGTAGAAAATATACACATTAAATGTTTACCAATACCATATCATTGGATATCCTTACATCAAGGAACGGAAGTGTATTTAGTGTTATTTTCAACTGTAAATCTAATGCTAAGGTGTTGGTTGTTTAAATATTCAAGAAAGACATCAGTGTGGTAACGGCATCTGAACAGGTCGAGTATGGCTTTCGTACTGGTATTTATAGAAAGAACACCTTTACTGGCTTGGGGACCAATTTTTATAGCTCATGTTTTTTTGTTTTTTTTAAGATGAATTCCATGCCCACTCTCCTCCATAGAGCCATTAATCTGACATCAAGTTGGTCTACCTTTCACACTGAAGTTACTTTCCTTGCTGATTTCTTTAAGAATAAATACGTATTTCACCCCAGCAATTTTTCGCCTCGAGTATCTAAGATGTAATGAGAAACTTCTCCCTTACGGAAGCTGGACTGGAGATGACACAAAAAGTTTTGGGCAATAATTCTTTCTAGAAGCTTCGAAATCTTACGCAACTTTACAAAGAAATGTGAAATGTGCACGTGGCTCTCGTCAACGACATATGCGTACTAGACCAGTCTGTTCAAAAAAGATATGTACTCGACTCAATCGATCGAAGCAGAAGTCCCTTATCATATGTGATGACAGTATCCCAAAACACAATGAAGACTCGCGCTCTTCTTATCAAACGTGTGACAGATTTTGAAAAAACAACTCTAGCTTGAATGACAAAGAAACATCCTATCTCTAAGCTATCTAGGAATCTGAAAAAATGTTGCCAAAATCTTATACACAATAATTCATACAGTCAAAGAGGGGATATATGCATTTTGGCATTAGAATATATATTACGTATATATATATATATATATATATATATATATATATATATATATATATATATATATATATATATATATTTGTGTGTGTGTGTGTGGTGTGTGTGTGTGTGTTTGGGTGGGTGTATACGTGTGTCTTACATGTACAAACATACATTGACATTATGCAGAAAACGCATGCACAAACACACCGGTGCCTTGAATATAAAGGATGCCATCACATAATTAAGAAAGGCGTTCTTCTTCTTCAGTTAATTGTTCTTCGAAATGTCGAAGTCTTTCAATATTGAGAACGTTTTAAGAAGGAAAGAGCAAATAGCCATAAAATCTGAGTCAATTTAATCACGTTTTTTCTTCAGAATAAAAAGTTTCGGGACTATACAACGTCTGTCATCTCAAAGGTAATGTGCTCTTTGATAGAATTATTCCTTGTATAGTACTGAAGAAATATGCAGGATTCAATACCGGGATGTTTGACAGATTAAAGTTTAGGGAAAAATTTCAGAAGGCAGATTACCTTTTCAATGCTCCTCCCATCCCCCCCCCCCCCCCCCCCCCCCCCCCCCCCCCACACAACTCCCCCCCTCTCTCTTTCTCTCTCTTTTTGTTTTTGTATGAGGACCAATAATTCCTCTTTATTAAGGATTCTCTTAAAATGACTTATCTCAGGGAAATTACGAGGTACTGACAAATTTTTGCCACGTGAAAACAATCTGATAAAAACTAATTTATTATACTGTGATATCCCTTCCCCATCCCTAAAATAGAAGCATGAGTTAATATGGTTTTCTTAGCAACATTTATTTCAAGATATGACGTCCCTGCCTACACGAGTTTGGGTAGAAGAGACACTTTAGCCTTATCAGGTAAACCAATTAGAAGAAGGACACTACAAAATCTAACCAGTGGGGAGAAGGGACCATTTAGCCTTGATCGTCAACACTTCTAAGTGACGGTTACTTTGAATTGCACTGTGGACTGCCATGGTCTTGGGTTTGAGTTCCCTTGCCTGAGGGTACAATCAGGCATTTATCCTTTTTTTCGTTCACTTTCCGTTTTTTTTAAAAATTCTGTAGGACAGGGTGATAAAAAAGCAAAAGTTGTTTTGGTGGATTATTAAGAAACTGCCTTTATCTTTACCTAATCTATTCCTACCGAACGTTTTATTTCTAAATCTATCATGATTTAGAAATGAACCTACAAGGTGCGCTGGCCCCGCCTTGTTGACCAGTTGCTTCCGACATTTTTTTCAATTACATATGGACATGTTTATTTATACTTTCAATAGAATTCGTGTACATAATGTAAATACTGTTGTTGATTGCATGATGTTTTTTGTTCTGTGATTTTTACAACCTTATTGATGTTATGAGTGTATTTATTAGTTTTAATACTGCTTTTATGTTGTTCCATTTCATTCTTTCGGGAGACACTTATCTGAACCTTGGGCCTGTTACTCATTATGGTAAGAATATTGCATAGTACTTTACTCAATGTTTTGAGAATTAAGGTCAAATATCTTTGATCGCCACTCTTGCGTCCATAACTTTGATTTGATGTTTTTATCTGAGACTCTTATAAGTAGCAACGAGTCAAAGGTTTAGTTTTCAATCTTAGGTTTGATGACAGTGACTTTAATTATCATCGATACATCCACATGCGCAAGGTATGGCTGTATATGCTAAGTTTCGACGACCTGTTTATCGACGACCTGTTTATCGAAGACCTGTTTATCATCTGAAAAATTTGGATTGTAGTTTCATGAAGCTTTTTCCTTTAGAATTTTCAGTAAGTTCTACATTGTATATGTTCTTGCTGTTTACCGAAATCCAAAAATTGAAGATTCTATATGGAACTCTCTTGAAGAGGATTAGTATGGCTCAATCTTCGAAATCAAAATCTTCAGTCGTTATTTATGAAAAATGTAACGCAATGCGTAATGAGTAGCTAAATTCAAATTCCACAGGTCAACATGGCCAGTCTGCTCATGATTTCTGTGTTTACTCCGATTTTGTTCAGCTAATCGAGGATCCCACCTATTTCTGGTAATAGATTAGCCCTCATATTCACTGTTCCAGCTATCGTCAAGTCCAAGGTCGGTGAATCACTTCTGACCATTGCGCCATTGGGAGGACATATCTTTCAAGCAGTATATTCCTAATTGTAAAACCGATCCGGGTAAAGCCCACTGCCAATTGAGATCTCATTACTGATGCTCGTCAAGCATTAATATCTCCTGATCCAAAGTAGAAGTGAAATGAAATGCCGATGACTATTTTGATTAGCTATGTCACTAAGAAGGCCATCAAATTTAGGAGAAATGACCAACTATGGTTTCATGATACACATATCGCGAGTTCGTTTCCCGCTACCGGACACGTTGGGGCTAAACCTTTGTAGTGACAACGCGTATCCTAAAAAGTTGCAAATTTTAAAGATTTAACTATAGGATTGATCAAACAGGAACAAAACTTTTAGAAAACTGACTTATTGAAGTTTTCAAGGATAAGGACAAGACTGTCAGGATTAACATCATATTAAGTACTATGTGTTGGGTGTTACGGTTTGTAAAATATGATTGCAAAGGGTGAGGGGTACTATGAAAATTGTTTACAGTATGCACAATTATAAAGAATGAGAACTTTAATAAAACTTGAGATTTGTCCAAGATTTAAGATAAGGATCAGCTGTTGAAGACCTGAAATATGAAGAGTTTCATTTAAAAAAAATCATACTGCCCAGTTGAACAGCCCTCTGATATTTTTTTTTTTTTGGGGGGGTGTTGGGGGGGGTGAGGGTTAAACAGACTGAATATAGACTCAAAAGTGGATTTTCAGCTAAACACAAGTTTAAGAGAATTGACTGTGGTCGAGGAATGTAACTATCTAGTTAGTTGTAAGGAGGAGGAGACAAGGGCATGTCTGTCAAATACTCTCTCTCTCTCTCTCTCTCTCTCTCTCTCTCTCTCTCTCTCTCTTGCTCGCTATATGTCTATCTTATTTTCGTCTTTTCACTAAATTTTTGGAACATTTTAAAAAAAATTCATGTTACTAAGTCGTATATGTCTCCTTGTTTTTAAAAAAGTATGTTTTATGGATGAATCGACATCTGTGACCATGTGTGTGCTCCTCCAGCGTGTGGCTGCTAAAAATCCGCTAATCTTGCCTTCAGGCATTTTTCTTGTTTCTGTTTTAAGTTGAAATGACCCTTATGCTAATCTTGTAATGTCAGTTTTGATATTAAGCTACTTTTACTATGTTTTGCTCTGTATGATCAGTTGTGCCTAAGTAAAGGGTCGTGTTAGACCGAAAGTTCATGGCTCTCTCGCCTTTCATTTTCCTTCGTGGCAAAACCTTTATATATATATATATATATATATATATATATAATATATATATATAGATATATATATATATATATATATACTTATAATATATATATATATAAATATATATATATATATATATGTATATTATATATATATATATATATATATATATATATATATATGTGAAGGTTATGCCGCGGAGGAAAATGAAAGGCTAGAGAGCCAAGAAATTTTGGTCTAACACAACCCTTTACTTATATATATATATATATATATATACTATATACATATATATATATATATATATATATATATATATATATATATATGGTAATGAAAACATTGCAAACATTCTAGTTGAAATTCCAGCCATCACCTTTTGTCCAATATGTCCATGAGAACGATATAGGAAAATATTTTATAAATGTTTCCATAATTCAAAATTTTTCCATCATTTTTAAAATAAAAACACAAATTTTGTCTTGGATGAGGTGCCTCTAGCGGGTCTGTCTCTCTATTCCTTGTCACGTCTTTTTGCGAAAAAACAGATCGACGCACATTTCAAGCATTTTTGTGTGCGTGGGTGCGTGTCATTGCGTATTTATGGGTATTCTGTACATATATATGACCATTCAGTAAAGGAATACAGGAATAGCAAGGAAATTCATCCTCACTTTGTATATTTATTTATTTATTTATTTATTTTCACTTATTTGGTATTCGGTAAAAGAACTAGATTGATGTTACATTTCTCGCGTTGAGCCTAATTCCATTCTTCTTTGTCTGAGTTCATTAGTCGGCCTCTTTCCCTCTATGCTTTTCCTTGAGCGGTTTAAAACTTAGAGAAAAGATACTGCCATCATCAACTTACCACTCGCTGAGGACTTGTCACCCTCTGAAAGACGATATGAAAGAATTTAGGTGTAGCACCTTAAAAGGAACAAGGCATAAACATTTATACGATTCTAAATCTCAAGGCGATGGGTGGCAAATGCTAACAGTTGTCCGAGAGTGGAGTAATGTATATGATAACTCTTAGAAACTTTTTGAAGAAGTTTTTAAAAATTCATCCAAGGACGTAGAAAGACGTCTTTCCAAGGACTTAGAAAGACGTCTTCACATAAACTTGAATCTATTGTGGCATTTCGCAGAGGATACTATTTGTCTGCAAAGGTAATTCCCATTGTAATGTCATGTCACCTTTCCTGGTATAGAGTGGAAACTTGAAATTAACTTCTTTGTTTTACTGTTATCCATTTGCACTGAAAAGCTACTTTGCATCACGGCCGGGTCAGGATGGGTGGAGCAGGCCACTCCACGGTCGGTCTCTCATCCATATTTCAATGTGAGGACTGAACAAAGGGTCGAGTTTTCTTTCGAGAAAAGGGTCCTAAATGGAGATTTAGAAAACAAGTAAAAACCGCCCAGGAGTCGTAACGGTTAGCGAATTTTAAATGAACATATCATAAGCACCGCCTTCGCACATGCCAAAGCCAATCAGGTTGAAGCCAGGAATCGCTAATATCTTTGAACTGTGTCATGCACAGGCACCGACCGTTAAGACAGTAGTTGTAGTCCCCAGTATTACTCAATCGGGAATAAACCTCCTTAACTATCCCATATGGGTCTGTTATTTATCATATCCTACCCCTCCTTATGTGTATAAGCTGTTAGCAGAAGTTTCTTCCGCTCAAATGAGTTTTCTACATGAGCCGCTGTCCCTGAAGCTTTTAGCCACGGCTCGGTAATAGCCTGACCCCTAGCTTTGCCAGACGCATGGTTATGGCTAGATTTAATCTTAAATAAAATCAAAACTACTGGAGGGTGGGTAATCAACTTACCAGTTTGCACCCCTCTAGCTTCAAGAGTTTTCAAGATCCGAGGGCGGACAGAAAAAGCGCGGATGGATATACAAAGCCATCACAATAATTTTCTTTTAGAGAAAACTATCAATAAGAATAAGAAAGTCTCTAAATCAGAGATGGGCAGTCATTTGCAGCCCATACACTAGTGTTTGTTCCATTTTTAGTTTAGATGGGGCATGAAAATGTGTACCCGTTTTCAGTCCTTTAAAGCATGGTAGTATGAACGTTTTTGCCGGTCACATGTAGATTTGATATACGTGTGTATATATATACAATATAATATATATATATATATATATATATATATATATATATATATATATCATATATGTATATATATATATATATGGATGCATGTATGTATATGATAATTTACAATCTTTACTTACATTAACATCAATTTGCTTGGATAATTATTTACTGAAAGCAACAAACATGGAATATTTAGCAATCATACATGAGATATAAGATATTTCTGTGACGACATGGATATTATTATTATTATTATTCATGGATAACTGGTGCGGCTGGTACGGTAGCTAGCATCGCGGCATGGCGCTTAGGTATCGCGAGTTCGCACCTCCCCCACGACTAATTACTGCTGCAATGTGGGGCCTGCGGTGGGAGGCTGAAACCAATTTTCTTTGAATTTTAAGTCATTGTCTCCTTTCCATGTGAATAGGTTTCATCTAAGGAACTGTTATTATTATTATTATGAAGAGGAACTATATTCATATGAAACAGTTTAACCTTTTCCCTAGGGTTAGTAACCACTCTACCAACGCCTGTTAGTAGCACTAGAATGGAAGCCGAGTCGAACTCAAAGGCAGATGATGCCAGTTTAGTCCACCGCAGATGAAGCTGAGTAATTCCTTCAAGTTTGTTCTTCAAGGAATTATTGTCATATCATTGTAATTTCTCTCAGCTGTTTAGGAAGTTCCCCTCACAGCACGGCGGGACTCCATAAAAACAGTACAGATTTCATTTAACCAATATTGTCTCCCTGTGTTGAATTTGGTCTGTTTGTCATGGTAAGCTTGTCTACCTGTATCATCAAATTATGGCTGCTCACTCTTCCTTGAATTTGATGACTTTTCTCGGAACAGACCTGATTGAAACAGCCATCAATATTTCATTTAATATAGAATCTGAAATATCAAGTGTCTGGCCAGCTTCAATAATGCGATCCCAGTTGGCTGTTCATATAAAGTCAAGGTAAACAATTTCAACGAACCTTCGATTTCACGAAGTTGTGATGTTTCAAGTTAAATAACTTACTGAAAGCACCAAACAAGGACATATCACGGAGGGAAACATACACTCTTTTTAATACTTTTCTAGCAATGGAAACATATTTAGCATTTTGTCCAACTTTTGTCTTTATTCATTGCAATAAATATATCATTGATGCCAACGCACCACGGGTTGGCCATTCTAGCTCTAGGTAAACAACCGCCGTGGCTGGCCCTGTCGTCAAACATGTAGCTTGAAAATAAGAGGAAATTGACCTAAAATGTGGTGAAGTGTTCCCTCAAGCAAGAGACCTATAATCATATACAGTGGAAGGCCATAGCACAAAAGTAATGGCGCTGTGCAAGACTAAAGGTACGGCCACACTGAAAGTGGCGAGCGGCGAGGTAACGTCTACCGACGAGCGGCAGCGGTAGCATCAAAGCGTTCCCAGGCCCACTTTATGAATTTTATGAATATTTGCCTATGAGCCAAGGATCGTTCTATTTATTTTACCAGTGAACTTAATGAGAGTTTAAATAAACCTACAACAAACTTCAAAGAACCTATCATTCCTAAAGGAAGACATTTGCAACCCTGTGTTTTTATAAACAAGCTGCACCCTGTGGAACGAGCGGCGAGGTTTAGCGAGGTGTCAAATCACCCTTCTCCTCCAGTGTGGACATCCACGCAAGTCAATGTTTTATAATTAGGGTCAATTCGCGAGAGCAGCGAGGGGTGCGACTTGAGCGATGGAACTTTAAGGGATGGCCACACTGCAAGCTGCAAGTGGCGCAACTTGCCACTGACTATGAAACTTAATCATTCTTTGTGGGTGGCCACACTGGAGTAGCGAGACGATTTGACGCCTCGCTGAAAATCGCTGCTCATTGCACACGAATAATCACGACGATCTTGCTTAAAAAAAAAAAAAAAATCGAGTTTCCCAGCGTCTTCATTTAGGAGAAATGGAATACACGTTGATTCATCCTCTCGTCATGTTTCAAGAGTAATAATCTGAATAGTTCTTCGCTCACACAAAAGTATAGTGCAAAATTTGTCATATTTATACGGATTATAAAGTTCATTTTATTCAGTGCTATGATTAAAGTCATGCATCCAGATTTTTTCACCAGTATTTTTAACTTCATAGAAGTATTTTAAAATAAAAATAATTTTCATAACAAATTTGATGACGGAATATCTCCATTGTTGATGTCCTTCGACTAACATGTCGCGTGCGTCTTTCGCAACTCCTGTGTGGCTACGCAACGTGCTGACGTCACCTCGCATTTCGCAGCTTGCTGTGTGGCCCCACCCTAAAGGACATTGTTATGATATCTGCTTCACCATGGCGACCGGCCTTTTTTTTTTTCTTCTTTCTTTTTTTCTGGATGGGTTCTGGTTAATTTTTTTATGCATATACGGTTTTATAATGAATGCCTTTGTCACTACTGGTACATTTTTAGTTAAGTATCGTGTGGAGATTATTAATTTTTATTCTTATATGGTTATAGACGTCAAACAGAATCTCGGATAATTGTGGTCTTGACATTACTAGATATCCTGTGGTGTTCAGTCATAATAATAGTAATGTTAATGGTCTTGTAGGTACCTCCAGGCATTGTTATATTTCTAGCAGGAACCCAGATTTTCATAAGATCTGTTATGAATGTGGGGGACTTGATTTTCAAGTTACAAGGTTTGTGGTTGACATAACTTTTATTAGTGTTCCATATATCGCAATCCAGATTTAAATGATGCTATGTTGACTGTCCTCTTGTTCCCATGGGTAAGATGATGGAAGATGACAGCAAGATCTCTTTTGTGTCTATTGGCATTGCAAAGCTTCTCTTAGGGATTGGTTGTGTTTCGCTCACTGATTATCAAAACCGGAAATCTTTTCTCTTTTTCTTGTAAAGCTTCTCTCCACAAAACACTCTCTAGATCAAATAACCTCAACGTTTCCCATGTGGTAACTGTATAAATTTTTCTTCATAGGTATCCTGCATGTCCATGTGTGTCACATACTCTCAAATCTTCTTTGAAGTCTTTACATTAGGTTTTAGTAATAAACATGTAATCCACAAGTCTCTTCCTTTGATTAAGAAACGATAAACTTTCCTTATGTTATTTGCTTACTTTTCCCAATCGAAATTCTATCATAAGGTTTCCTGGTTTACCAAAGAATGGTATGGCCCTATAATGCATACAAGCACACGGGTTATCTTTAACATTATAAGATAGAAAACTATACTTTGCCGCATTTGTAATTTATTAATACTTTAGAGCCTTTTCATTCTTTAGCTTCTAAATTCTGCATTTGGATCAGGCAACTTTGCATCTCGTCTATCTTTCAGTTCAATGTTTTACTAAAGGGCTCACTTCACTTATGAAGCTCATCTCATTTTATTTGATTATGTGAATCCTTTTCCCAATGTCATTTTCACTCCGAAAAAAATATTTGTTTAGTCAAAACTGGGCTTTCTTTCTTCTTTCATTAATTTAAACATCTTAAAAGTTTTTCCACATACCACCGCTTTCTTTGCTTATCGATAAGTACGTACTCGTAAGATACATATACTAAAGTATGCATGAATCATATATACGCAGAGCTTAAAAAACCTTTGTGCTTCATTAAGAATTATAATCCCATGCTGAACTAGACGGCGCACATTCCTTTTTATTTTTATTTTTATTTTTACTTGGCCCATTAATTTCACGATGAAGCAGGTTTACAACGGAATTGGACTCCGCTGTTCCATAATTCGCAATTCAGCCAGTCTTCTTCGCCATTTTCCCAGGGTTACGCGAATCATTTGAAAGGGAAATTGCCAATTATTAACCTTGATATTTATTGAAGATCAGGGAATTTTCTAATGGAAATGGGGACGACAACAGCAACAGGAACATAGGTCGCTTGAATCGAGGGCTAAGAGGGTGTTCCATCACTGCTAGGAACTTTACTTTAGGCAATACACAATAACTGTGGACTGTGGGATTCCTTTGGTGTTATTAAAATAATTTTCCCTTTAATATGCCATAGAGTCATTAAAAGCTTGCTGGATGAAATACAAAGGCAGCCTAAAAGCCGTTGGCACTGCAATTCTGTTCTCTATTGTTAGGATTCAAAATACGGAGCATATATAACTAAGAGTTGACTTATTGAGATCTGATTTCAAGCCCTTTCTTGTATATGTATCACCTCTATTTCAAAACAACAAGGGTTTTTTTATCATCTGTCAATTCCTCAAGGAGTTCCCAGAAAAATTGTTCAAACGAAGAAGGTCATTATTTTGACCTGAGATATATTTGTAAATGGATGCTGAAGTGGAGATGGAGATGACTTCCACGTCATTCTAACCACACAGGAGACCCTAGATCATGATTGTATCAATGTGGCTTATGAGCACCCCAGAAAATCTGGAACACCTAGAGCTACTTCCTTTCTTTATTTATATTTTCATCTGAAAACCTCTATGGGCAAAGTCAACGGACTATAAACCCCCCGGGGAAACCCCCCGGGGGGGGGGGGGGGGGGCTTCAGAGGGAAATCAGCTCGCAGAAAGAGACGAGTTACAGGAAAAGGTGATAAATTGATAAATATGAAGGAGGCAAAAAAAAGACCGATAAACCTGAATTCCTGAGACATCAGCAGAAAGTAGGAATCAACTTGCTTCTCGATTCAACTTATAAAGATCAAAAGATTCCACAAATACGCTAGAAAGTTGAGTAGTATTAAACCTGATAATAGAAAATGTTGGACCACATACAGCAGCAGACATAATAAGTAAGAGAATAGTTTAGAAGATGTTTGTTGTTATAATAAATTTTATGCAACATAATAAAAATTAAGATTTGGCAAAATAAATTTGATTGATGACATCACTCTATCAAAAAGTTTGAGATGAGAGGCAGTACCAGGAGAAACCACTAATAAAGAGTTCTCCGAACAAAGAAGAAGCAAGAAGTCTAAAAACTTGTATATGATAGTTTCATCGTGAAACATTAAAAAACGTTTCTAGAAGACACCAATGTTTTGAGAAACAAAAGGAGCAACGTTTTGTATATGCTTCTCAAAAGTCTATCTTTTCAAAACTCATACTTCAAGCCTTAAAAGAACCACTAACATTCAAAGCAGTGTCCTATAAATACAAATCACGATGCCTAAGTCACAAATGTTTCCGGTCGACTCACTTTCATAGTTTGAGTTTTAGAAGGGTTAAGTTTCATACCCAAAAATCCGCTTCCCTCATGAATACGTGCCAGATCTCTGTTAAAGGATTCTCCTACCAGATTTCTAAAACGCGGAGAAGGAACAGCGGCTAGAAGAGTAGCATCATCGGCGAATGCATCAATTTTCTGTCCAGATGGCCCTAGTAGAGATCTAACAATTCCTAATAATCTATGCTTGTGGATACGTTTTATGCTTCACACAGAGTCAAAGGATGCACTAAAATTTAAACGGGCCACGCATGTCCAGGTTTCCCTTTCTTGGAGGGAATCCTAGACGATCAACTTTTCTTACGAAATTATTAGCTTGTCTACAATTTGGTGAAGATGCACAATCGGCGATCAAATTTTGATGCACTGTTTAGAAAAACAACTATTTTCTTCGTCTGAACTAATCCACCATTTATGTGTCAATATAATAATAATAATAATAATAATAATAATAATAATAATAATAATAAAATAATAATAATAATAATAATAATAACAATAATAATAATAATAATAATAATAAGAAGAACAGTGATGTTGAAAATGGTAACATACTATTAAAAAATAAAAAGATAAAAAAGAATAAAAGAAAAAGATGCAAGTTTCGGCCAATCTTTTAATTAACAAAGTCTTTTAGCTAAAAAAAAAACCATCAACAAAACTTGGAAAGGCTATGACCTTTTCGAAGGCAAAATGGATATTCGTCACATGTCTTCACATTTTAACGAATATACTTATATATATCATCATATATATATATATATATTATATATATATAGTATATTATATATACATATATACTATGTATATATATATATATATATATATATATATATATATATATATATATATATATATATATATATCTATATAATATATTATATATATATATATATATATATATATAAACGTATTATATACAACGCAGGATAACCGCATTGAAAATATGCAAACCATCTTAAAGCC
The DNA here is from genome assembly GCF_015104395.2 of Macrobrachium nipponense. NCBI lineage: Eukaryota > Metazoa > Arthropoda > Malacostraca > Decapoda > Palaemonidae > Macrobrachium > Macrobrachium nipponense. Next base: position 67,525,454 of record NC_061092.1, read on the forward strand.
CTTCATCTCCCTGGAGAAACAGTGTAAACCGGAAGCCTTTATTCGAATGAACAACCATCCACATCTATTCCAATGAAATCATTACCTTATCCAGGCACTTGTTAACCATTTTATCACACACCAACCACCAACCAGAATTTCCCTTGTAATATCATAAACCGCATTTGTCTTTCCATTTTTAAACGTCACAATTCAGCAGTCAAACCTTTTCATATTTATGCCTACTACCGAATAACTCACCTATTACCGATTTTCCCTCAAGAGTGAGTAGTTCTAGAGGTCAAAAAGACCAGCGTTGCTGCCACCTTCGTCCATCATAGGTTGAATTCGTGAACAACACTTGCTTAGAAATTGATGCTATCACCATATTCTTTCGTTCACGCTAATATGCAATGTTTTATATTATACTAGTATAGATCATAGTCAGACGCTGTTATCCATTGAAGCTATCAAATATTTTAGTACTCACATTGACTGAGTGTTGTAGACGAGTCTCAGAGAGAAATTTGCAATTCCAAAGAAGCTTTGGTGGTGATTTATTCCGTCACTTCCTCTTAAACTTATCCTGGTTAAAAATGTCATTACAAACAACGGTAGCGACGTTTTAACTCAATACTATTTTCGCGAACTCTGACCGACATGTTTTTTCGTGCAGTCATTCATTATCTGCGTTGATGTGCATAATACACACACACACACACGCACGCACACATAAGGTTCCATTAGCATATGTTGTTAGGATTTCAATCCTCACCATCTACTAATGCCATATCACTGTTACAGAAGTACTTCGATACCGGAAAATTCTCCCTGTATGCAATAGCGTATCGTTGCAGAGCCGCTTACAAAGACCTGCAATGAGGGGATCGAACGCTCTCCAATCTCTAATCGTCAATAACTGACTCATACAAACTGAATACAATGTTCTTAATTTCAGAGGAAACGGATCTACGAAAAGACTGATGAAAAGTACTTTGTACTATCATTATGTATATTGTTTATTTGTCAATTATCTTGTATAATTCATTTGCTATTTCTTTTCTTACATATAGGTATATACTGGTTATAGGTGACGTACAAACTATTAAATATTCCGTAACCCACTTAATAGTATGCTGCACTTCTTTTTGTTATTGAGAAGGTTGTTATAGATTGAATTGTAGCTTTCCAATTCCAGAATTACAGATCAGAACACAGTTTTTTTCATCATACAAAACGAAAATTGGATGTACAACAAATCATAATCTAAAAGCGGTTGGGAAAAAGGATTTTTTCAGACATTAATAAATAACCATTCCATAGAACAGCAGATGATTTACTAATCTCTCTCTCTCTCTCTCTCTCTCTCTCTCTCTCTCTCTCTCTCTCTCTCTCTCTCTCTCTCTCTCTCTCTCTTCCCGAAGTCTTTAAAATTATGCGATTTAATTTTACGTGACTCCTTCCCGTATTTTATGCTCGTGTTGTTCTTTCGAGTTTTTCCTGGAATCGGGTTTCCTCCAATATTGGCGCCAATAAAAAAACTCTAACTTTCTCTGCGCCTTGTGGAATTTAGATGGCAGGTGGTATTAACCTTCACTTGTGTATTCGTAACATGGTGAGGAAAGGAAGAGGAGGAGAAGTCTGGGTAGAAATTTTGTGAGGCGAAATGGAAGATGAGGAGGAGTAGAATGAGTGATAGGAAGTGAGTCTGTTGGAAGCCTCACGACTGGGGGCGGAAAAAGGACTGTTTTAGATGTGGCAACAAAAGCTTCTAGATATTAATAGTCTTCACAACTCAGCATAAACATTTCGCTCTTTTCTGTTTATACGAACACAGACTATTGTAGTATCTTGAGATTATAACTTATGTATTTTGGTGCTTATAAATATCCTCTATATCGCACGAACACAGACACACACATCCCCGCCAGGCGGCGGCTTAAATATCAGTAAGTTAATTTAAGCATTTTAGGAAAATAATCTTAAACAGAGAAACTAATATAAATTGTTTTAGAAAAACTTCATGTACATTCAAGACATGAACTATAACATAATAACAAAAACCGTTTGAATAAAATAATAAACTTTTATTTCATATAAACTAAAGCCCACAATAACTCAGGTTCTAGCATCGATCCTTCTGTCAGATTAAAATTTATTTTATTAATTAATAATAATTAATAATAACAATGAATAATAATAATAATGATGATAATAATAATAATAATAATAATAATAATAATAATAATAATAGTAATAATAATAATAATAATAATATAATTCCTAGAAAAAGTTATAATGAACAGTCATCCATGAGAGATGCTAATGTAAAATGAAATAAAATGTTATTCAAATAATGTCGCCTGTCCCCACTTCTTCCTCACTGAAGAAAAATCCCCAAAGTAATCTCCATTTGATTATTTAGTTATGGATTCTGATTCCAAGTCAATATAAGGCAACAGGATTTGGACAACGGTTATTTTTAGTGATATTTTAGCTTCCGTTTTCAACAAAGATGCAATTCTGAATTTGTATTTGGTCCCTGCGGAACGGAAATTACCTTATATTCTATTATATCGATATATAATATTGCATGGACCAGTGATTTGCTTATACGCTTCTAATAGTTACGTGTTTTGCTCCTTTCAAGTTCATTCACTTTATCGATCTCACACTTGAGCTAATATGCATAGCTAATAATAATAATAATAATAATAATAATAATAATAATAATAATAATAATAATAATAATAATAATAAAAATTCTGAGTTATTTATCACTTGAGGGAGAATAAATTCTTCACACACATGAAGGTGAAATTCTGATAAAGTGTGGAGGTAAAGCTTCAGATCTTTTTATTTTTTTGGTGGGGGGGGGGGGGGGGCATGGGGGGGGCGGGGAGGTTCGCAAATGCATGCAGTCTGTGAATAATGATGATACGAGAAACAAAGAACAGGAAGAGAGAGAAGCACCAATAGCATCCTTGGAAATTCCACGGTTATTTACAGCTTCAGAAAGGGAACATTTGTTGTCTTTCTGCGCATATCATTGTTCTTGTTCGACTCTAGATCCACTGCTCATTCACCTCTGCCTCTCTTTTGTCTTTCTTCCGAGAGCAACAGATTCGTCACTCTCTCGGCAGAAACTACTGACTGCAATTCTTTATATCTAATGCTGAGATCTATCTGTTCATTAACCCTTCTCTGTGTATTCAGTTCTTTGTGGAACAACTTGATCTCCCAGAATTTCTTGCCAGTCCTTTTCCTCTCTACTTTCATTATTTGATTTTTTCCTTTACTAAATTTACTTTTCAGATATCCCGACAAATCGTGAATTTTATTCCTTATTCCATCTTCCATAAGCCAGACTCATCCTTCCGTTTCCTTGACAACATCATGTAAGTTCTTGCTCTATTTTGCCTCTGTGTCCTCGTTACTTGTTTGATTTTTCTATCTTGCTTTATTTCCAATTACCCAGTCTTGTCTTTAGTATAATAAAACTACATAACCTCCTGTCGTTTCGACTAATTTCAAAGCGAAAAATTCAGTCCATTTTAAGAAGAGAGAGAGAGAGAGAGAGAGAGAGAGAGAGAGAGAGAGAGAGAGAGAGAGAGAGAGAGAGAGATGTCATTACAGAGCATTTTTTTGTTTGTCAATAATTCTATTTAGGCAATTTATTACTTTAGGAATCTGTTTCAATTCGCTAATTTATTAAAAGTGTTTAATAATTCGTTTTAAATGTTTTGTCTTCGAATGTTTTCTTTTGTCTTTATGTATATAGCGGTTTTTTTTTTTTATAGTCACCATTCTTTTCTGTTTTTTGATTAAACAGTTTGTTTTATTCGAAACTTTTTATTTGGAAACGATTCTTTTTCTATATTTTTATTTTGTACCTAAATATAGTATATAATATATATATATTATTATATATAGATATACATATATATAGATATAGAATATATTCTCTATATAAGATATATATTATTATATATATTATATATTATTATATGTATATAAGATATAGATATATCTATATATATATATATATATATAGTAGAATATATATATATATATATATATAGATATATCTATCTATATATATATATATATATATATATATATATTATATAGATATAGACATATATATATATATATATAATATATATATATATATATATATACTATATATATATATAATATATATATATATATATATTTCATTTATAATGCGTCAAAGCCTTCATTATGACCGTGAGTCTTCCTTTATTGGCAAAGTTTGAAGACCCAATGAAGTTTTCTCAATTCTTTCTCAGTTTTCTCTTATTTACTTATAGCTTGGACTCTCTCTCTCTCTCTCTCTCTCTCTCTCTCTCTCTCTTCTTCCCACTTCTCTCTCCATGTTAAATCATTGTAAATAGCAACAGCTATATTATCACGTCGTGCAATTAATATAATAATAAAGTCATGACAAACCTTTGAAGTCCCACGTTTGAACGATGACCATCATAACTATTAAATACATTATTGGCATTAAATATCTTCTAGTGAGCGGAATCTCATTCTATCAGATGTTCATTTAAAAGCACACGTAATGGCTATAGCGTATTTCTTTTATATATGGGAATAGTTGTTTTTCATCTAAAATGCATTTCCTCTACACAAGGAGTGATTCTAGAGAGAGAGAGAGAGAGAGAGAGAGAGAGGAGAGAGAGAGAGAGAGAGAGAGAGAAACATAATTATTCACCTTACTTCCTAAACCACGGAATCAAAGATGAATCCGTTTTGCAGGAAGCTTCCAAAATATCAGCCTTTACACACGATTGCAGTTATTATCCGGTGTAACAACGCTGGATGTTGTGGCTCATCAGCTGTCAATCACTGGAACGCATCGCACCGCTTAATTATATGTGATACATCTGACAAAATCATTTAATCGTATCGAACCAGCATGCATACACGTCGAAGCAAAATGCTTCCTGAATTATCAAAACCCAGAATAACATTTGTTAGAAAAGGGTGCAATATGAACTATTCCGTCCATTCTCGTAACATTCGCATTTTGGAATAGAACACAATCGTTACCTTGATTAAACGTTATCCTAAATATATATCTTCGATATCCGACCTGTAAGAACCTGAACCCTTTCCCCAGCAGTCTGTTATTCTATCGTTCACTGTTACCGTGAATGTCGGGGGTGCTCATGTTGCTCTTCTTTGTTAATATAGAGATTAGTGACGGAGTGAATGACCGTTGCCATGACATAGATCTTTTGTGACTATCAATTTCCGGTCACAATAGATCCCCAACTTTCACCTGAGAGACCTGAAATGTTATTTGCATTCAAAGCATCAGCACTGTCCGGTGTAGCACTGGCAGGAATGATTAGTTATCATGAATACCGTTTTTTGTCACTTGACAATGTTTATTCGTGACATCTGTAGTTCCTGAAACTACTTATCTATTTACTCAGCCTGTTCCTTTTACTAGCATTATCAATAAATAAGAAATGTTCGACTCGTATACTGTTTAACTCTGCAATCCCAAGTCTCTTTGGACATTATGTCGAAGTTCCTTCGCTGATTTTGACAGTTACTATTATTGGAATATATAAGAAGTTTTTTTTTTTGTGAGATCAGAATTATTTGTTACCCTCAACCTTTCGTATATACTCGGGATTACTCAACCATTTTCTCATCAATTTGCAGTCTTAAACTATATCATCAATTAGTTTTGAAGTTTTGATAACAATGAAGTATCCATTACGATAATAGTCACTTTTACCTGCACTGCTGCTACTATTACTGGAATATTTATTATGTCATATTCTACCTTACGAAGTTTCACTTTTCTTCTTATTATCACTTAAACTACAATCAGTTAGACTGTACTCATTTGCCAACCTAGTCGTATCTGCAAAAGAGTTTGCACGCCTATCTTCTATTTATAGCTTATTCTCTGGTGATACGCTATCACTGAAATTTTTTGCCTTAACTATGTTCTTGAGATCATCAAAACTATGAACTTCATTGGAATTTAACAATCATAAAACAACCTTTCAAACTTTTTTCGGTACTCTGTATACGTGCTGCTTTCGTCCCTTCTCATACTTCTAAATTTCTTACAGTACGACTGCGGCAATGTCAAAACCCCACACTCCTCCGCAGACATGCAATTATACACAGAAAATGCCCTACCACAAAAGACTGACTGAATATACAAAGTCCACTTGTGTTTTGGACTTCTCCTCTGTTCATGAACTTTTCAAATACGAAATATTTCGTTACATCGTCTTTACAAAATTTTGGCACTAATTTCAATGTCATCGTACAATGATAAATTTTTACCCTAGCTTCAAGCTGAGCAATCTTAAATGCATACTGATGCTCTCTTTCTATTTCTTCATACTCTCCCTCTCTCTCTCTTATCATTATTCTTTTCATGCTGATGCTCTCTTTCTCTCTCTTCCTTTTTATCTCTTTCTCACTTCTTTTCTCTCTCCCTGTCTCTGTCTTCATGTTATCTCCTTTCGGCTGTCTGCTAATGCATCTACGGCATATCATATTCGCTATCCTTTCTCCAGGATGGCAGCTACATCGAGGGATGGGATTGAGAGGAATCCAATTTGCTGGTTTTCTAAAAGATGGATACTAATCTAGTAGTATCTCTCCTTTGGAAACGAACGAGAATTTTGAAGATCTGAACTATGCTAAACCGTACTTAGAAACCTATAATGATGTGCTGGCCATACAAGGAATTGCACAGCAAGGGAAAGGAAACACAGTACTCTAACCTGTGCAGAATATGCCTATAATCAAGAATAAAAGATGCATCTGTGGAGAAATAAACAGCAATAAATGAGTGTACTTGTGTTTGTCTACACAGTTATGTGTGCAGCTGCGGTGGGCTACACAACTGTAGGGAATACCTGTGGTGGGGCTATACTGTTGCTAATGAGTTGATGTATACATGGTGTGTTGTATGTTCCCTGAACAAGATGATTAAAGGGTTTACTATATCAATATGGTAATTCAAATTCTCTATGAACTCTGTAGGTCTTCTCACCAAGGTGGAAGAACCGTCTTGCAAAAGATTATTGGTGCATACAATGAATCCCTTATTTGCATATTGAATAATAACTTTTACAACAGTTCACAAACTGCCATTGCCCCATTCTGATCTTGCATCATCTAATTTTGATTTCTCCTATTTTCAGCATCATTTCACAATAATCACTCATTTTGAACTTCACTTCACTAGATTTAATCGCCATTTATCTTCTTTTATCAATTTTATTCTAATATCCTTTACTGAATACCCTCCCCTTCTGCTTTTGATTTTCTCTAGAATATAAAAAATTCATCCACAAAGTTCTCAAATTCATCGCCAATATTTTTCCAATCCCAACCTGTCTCACTTTCTCCCTCATTTCATTGTCCTTTTACTTTCTCATCTCTACAGGATTGGCATCTTTCCTTTACACCACACATAAATCAAAGAATATCTCGATATGTGTAAAGTCTCCCTCTGTTGATTAAAACTTTAATCTTATCTCTGCTAGTTAATTTTATACTTTCTTCTACGTGGTATTCATTTTAAAAACTGTCTCTTGATATTTACTGGAATTAATTGCTATTATATTCTCATTTTTAGTCGGTTGGTTTAGGAATGATTGTCCTCATAGTTTGTTTCATCTACCTCGCATATTTCTCAGTTTCTGTGCGTCTGTTCATATCTTCCTTCTTTTTTTAAAATATCTCCACTTCTTTATTAAGCCTTATCCGAGGTGGACCATTACAGATCTACGAGTCTGTTTCTCCAACTGGTAGGCTTCCATCCATAATTTGTTTCTTCGAACGGTCTCTTTACGAACAGAATATCAATGGTACACTATGTTCACTGTGTACACACACCTATAATAAAATACCCGTTTCCGTGTGTTGGGCCTAATTTATTTAAAAAAATTGAAAACAACTTACGTAGATTACAGTGCCTTTGAACTAAGGTTTCTGTTTCCATTTGTGAGTTTCAGCGTCGAAGACTTCGGACTGCTATTTTTGTGCTGGCTTAAGACGAACAAACTGTCAAAAACGTTTTCAATTCAACTCAACTTCATCATTCAGCCATCATGTAATCTCAAAGCACGAAGATGAAAGGAAATAGTCAAGTGTATTTTTATGAGAGGTTTCATGAAGGTAACCTGTCGACGTCTCCTTAATCTGTCATTCTTCATGACGTCAACAGTCAGTGTAAAGTGACTACAGAACTTGATACTAAAGATAAGATTAAGGTTTATACATTATGCCATTTATTATGTTTTAAACGTATATTTTATTATTTGCTTATTCATACTTATTCATATTGGTATCATCTTCTTGGCACGAGTCTTTTATGTAGCTGTAGTTCACTTTGGAAATAGATAACGACATTCAGGAGAACACTCAGGAACAGTAATACATTATAACTGTATTTTCAATGTTCTGTCTATTTAATTGGATTTTGTGCTTGCAAATATAATAAAACTCTCCGTTTTGATCTATAGATTCTAAGGAAACCGAATTCAGAAGTTACTGAAATTTACTTTGTCGTTTTTTTATGAATTGTTATTTCACAAAAGTGATATGTAAAGAATATGTTCAAATATGTATTTATATGCTCTTTCATGTAATAATCTTTTCAGGTTCCAAATAAAAACAATTGATATGGAACTATGTATAAAACAAGCACGAGCATGCACGTGGAGAAAAAAATAATCCCCCACACACACTAATGAACGACTCTGGTGACCAAGTAACTAAATAAATACAACCCAGGAAACTAATCCAGGCATGAATGAGATATTATTTGCAAGAGTGTGCAGTAAAGGGACTAAGCAAATGTCTGTCTACAGTTTGTAACTCGCAGAGAAATTACAATCTTTAGAACACCAGATGAACAACGGAAAAGTGAAGACAATGAACAGGAATAGAGAGAGAGAGAGAGAGAGAGAGAGAGAGAGAGAGAGAGAGAGAGAGAGAGAGAAAATTATTTAAGCACGATTTTCAAAAAATTTAGGAAAAATCTTTCGGTCAGGAATTCAACCCTAGACTTATCCCTCGTGAGAGAGTTTATCAGGCAGAGGGAGACACAGACAGACAGTCAGACAAAGAGGCAGCTGGTAAAACAGGTCCTGTTTTCGACCGAGTATTCACTACCAATCGCCGATGATGTCATCACGCTCGATACATCACACGCAGACAGAGGGGAATTTGAGTGCCTTAGCAGTTAATCAAATAACAATAGCAAAAGACATAATGGACATACATTGATGAATTACACATCGGCGAAAAGGCCAGGAAATTCTACATAAAAATATATACTACATGTAATTCTTGCTGCTTTGCCAGATGAGATACATGAACGTGATGAATGGGTAAAGAAGGTCTTTACACTCCTTTTACCAGGGATTGCCAATGTTCACTTTTGATTAGAGGGACAAAAAGAGAATGATGACTGCTGCCAATTCTTTTTCCTTATAAGTCATTATGGAAGTTTATGAAAAAAAAACTTGTCTGGATTTCCGTAATTACTCATGAATACCAAACAATGGAGAATCATGTTCGTTAGCACGAGTTTTTTTTTTTTTTTCTTGAAACAGTAAAATCCCGAAACCGAACGGCAGAATAGTATTTCAGCAATGCTGGTTTTGTCAAATTTAATGACGAGAAAGACATCCAGTTCGAAGGCGGTATTTGCATAATCACGCTGCTTCATTGCTGAACTAATTGACGAATTAATTGGCATGTAAAAGTGAGGCAGGAATGGAATGATAATGATGATGTATTTTCGCAACGACTAAAAGGGATTCACTCCCCAGTCAGGCAAAGATTAAGGAAGCAGGATTTCGGGTAACATTGGAAAATTGTACAAATAACAGATGTCATCTAGTTTCTCAGTCTCGTGGATGATGTGACGTATTCACTTGCTCAGACAGGTGACTCGCTGGTAATCTCATCAGACTCCCAAAGTTTATTGTCAGTTTTTGTGTCTGTTTATTTCTTTTGCAAGCCAGGCTGGTAACACTTTGCTCATCTCTTCCTTTCTAACCGGGAGTGACATGTATTAGTAAGCTGAAGGGGAGGACCTCGTTTGGAGATTCATTATTTTCCCGACATTACCGCGGTAGGTGCCGACGTATTATATCTACTTGTCTGGATAGCTGATGCCAGGGGAGTTTTAATTAAGACTGGCTATAATATGTCAGAGTCTTTATTATATTTCAGAAGACGTCCTTTCAATTTCTGCAGAGATTTCAATGATGCTGGCGACAGGCGAGAAATGAAAAATTACCCCATACTCGAGTTATCATCTTATGTCTACCATCTCGAATAGTGATCTTTTATTTCAACACCGAGTTACATTGGTCGTGACTTAGCGTTTGACCATGAGTGTTTTGCGTATTATCAACTAGAGTACATCTATAATACACACACACAGAGACACATGCACACACGTAACGAAGAATTTTCCTTGACAAGCTCTCATCTTTGAAATTATATAATCTAAAAGCAGGTTTAAATACAATGTGTTACTGGATGTCAATAACTACATACAAAAAACTTTTCCTAATTAATCCTACGTGATCATTATAAGGTATAGTGAAAAATGTATAAAACAATATCATGCAAATATTGAATATTTTTTTTTTTTACGAAAAAGAATAATGATTCAGAGGAGTTGTTTTTATTTTTCTATGATGCATTTCAAACGGCTGTCTTTTTTTTGTTTTTAAGCTTTTATTTAGTTTGATTTTCTGTATGTTTGTTTGTTTGTTCATTTGTTTGTTTGTTCATTTTTTTTTCTTTTTGATTTGGTAAAATTTTGTAACTTCAATTTCAACCTGATCTCTTGTCCTTCAAATTTTGCATGGTCACTCAATCACACGGGCAATGCAACCTTACATGAACAGTAGGTCAGCAGTGACCTCTAGTGACCCTACAGTGACCTCTCCCAGGATTTGTATGAAACTCTTCAGATTTTTCACAATCATAAATCGGTCACAATTTCTGTCAAAACTAAGAAAGTATAAAATATAAAAAAATAAAATAGAAACACTAAAAAGTTTAAAATAATTTTTTGAGAAACCAGGATTATCTTAATCATGTCTACAAAAATAACAGCTTGGGCGTCACACATTTAAGGAAATACCACAAGAGGTAAAAACATTAATTTCTTTTCATGAAGCTTTCCTTCCATACTTGGCACCCACGCTTTATTTTTGTAGATTTAACTATTAATTGTAAAAGATCCTGGGGTATCAAAAAGCATTACTTTTCGCTATTTTATTGCATTTTGATCAAAACTTTTTTTTTTAAATCTTTTTTTGCTTATTTTCTTTAACCTTGAATACATCATCACAAAGGACCTGCTGAGAATCCTCCGTTGTGACGAAATAGGTCACTGCCTTTTGGTACTAAAGTTTTCAAATGATTTCCTCGTCCTTCACAGGTCATACGTTGTTGTACTATTTAATGCAGGGGACAACAGGACGAGATCCCAATTCCCACAGGACACTACGAAGATGAGGAAGGGCAGAGAGGAGTGGGCATCACTGGGAAGAAGGGATAGCTATGCCCTTAATTAATGGAAAAACTTGAGAAATAAAAGAATGATTAACTCTTTCATATTCCTCCAAATTCATAGTCCGCCATATTTCCCCATTTTCGAGATTTCATTCGCATAGTCGTGCACAAAACTTCTTTTATTTTTTTATCGACTTTCATTTGAGTTGTTTTACTTTAATGGGATTTTAATGGCAGTGTTATAATGACTTTGTTCTGATTTTCAGGTCCTGTAACTTTTATGGCTGTTTTTTATGGTTTTATTGACAATTATTTTCTGTTATCTCAGTTCACTTTCCGAGGTTAATTTTTGTTGCTTTAGTGTCTTATCTGCGTTTCGAGATCTCATTTTCACACAGATCTTAAGTATTTGTTTTCATTGCTTTTCATTCCTTAGTCAGCTCCCATATGATTCCTTTCTCGCTTTTCTCCCGTTTCCGTTTCCCGAATTTCTCGATATTTTTTTTTTTTTTCTTTTTTTTTTATATTCATTATTTTGCTACTTTCCTTCAGGTCAGTTTCTGACCGGTCAATCTATTAATTTTAGGAATTATAATTTTCTTCACCAGAATAATAATAATAATAATAATAATAATAATAATAATAATAATAATAATAATAATAATAATAATAATGACACACACAGTGAGTTGGAGCGCGCCGCCCAGGTCCTCGTCGACAACGGACACACCAATCGTGCTGTTGATGAGTCAATAAGGAAAGGTATGGAAGCCTGGTACCACCGGGAACCCCGCCCCGGACGTTGAGAGCCCATCAAGCTTTTCTACAAGGGCCACTTCCACCGGAGGTACAAGGAGGACGAACAAGCCCTCAAAAACAAGATCATCGAGGAAAACGTCAGCCCCGCCGACCCAGACAGAAATATTAAGATGATCATATTTATAAAACGAAGAAGACGAGCAGCCTGGTGATGAGAAACAATCCTTCGGCGCCACTTGCAGGATCCCTTGAAGAAGACGAGTGTGGTCTACCGTTACACACGCCCCGTCCGAGGATGCCTCGGCAAATACGTCGTTATGACCTCCATGCGTTTCTCCAAGCGAATCTCCTGCCACGCCCAAGAAGGAGCCATATTCAACCACGCCAGGACTGCTCATAACAAACGGATAAGAAGAAATGATATTATCCCTAATATCATCATAATCGATCAAACAACGGATCCCGACGTCTGCGCCATCCTAGAAGCCCTCCATATAGGCAAGGAGAAACCAAACTTGAATATCACTCAAGAAACGATTCTCCTTCCCACCGCCGCCCGGAGAGCAGCGAGCGACCCCCGACGATGCCAGATAATCAGGAACCCCACAGGATGATACGATTCCTGCAGACCGAATTCCTGACGTTCATTCCCAGGCACGCTACTGTGGCGCTCGCACTAGAGAATCCCCGAGACCTTCGAGGCGAGATCCACTGCTTCGCCCAAGACCGGCCCGAGCCGCTATAAATACCGTTCCGCAAACTTTCTTGCTACAGTCACTTCAACCGACTCGTCAGAAGATGACCTACGAGAAGGTCGAAACGTCACGTGATACCAGCTATACAACAGCACCAATACCAGCCCTTAAACTTAAGACGACCCCGGCCCGAACTGGACTACGCCTACGGAATAATACCAGCACTGACGACGACCCCTGCTTGACCTGGACCTGATATCTTGTTCTAATAAAAGATTCCTTCACATTTATAATTTTTGAAAATTCCCAATATGAATATTGGCCAGTTACTCAGAAACATCGCTGAGCCTGAGAAGCGAATTGTAAGGAAAATAGAAAAAACAATATATAAAATCAACTCGCTTAATTCTGCCATCCTTTTAACAGAATAATAATAATAAATAATAATAATTTAATAATAATAATAAAGAAACACCAGCTACCTTGCACAGAACCAGTACAATAAGAGGCATGATTCAGTAGCAAAAGCCCTCCACTGGAGCCTGTGCAAGAAAAATCAGCTACCTTGCAGTAATAAGTGGTACGAGCACCAACCTGAAGGAGTGATACAAAACGCTCAGGCAAAGATCCTCTGGGACTATGGTATCAGAACGGATAGGGTGATACGTGCAAAATAGGACAGACATGACGTTGATTGACAAAATCAAGAAGAAAGTATCGCTCATTAATGTCGCAATACCATGGGGCACCAGAGTTGAAGAGAAAAAAATGGATAAGTATCATCCTGAAAATAGAAATAAGAAGGATATGGGATATGCCAGTGGAAATTGTATCCATAATCATAGGAACATAGGCACGATCCAAGATCTCTGAAAAGGAATCTGGAAAAACTAGAGGCTGAAGTAGCTCCAGGACTCATGCAGAAGAGTGTGATCCTAGAAACGGCGCCCATAGTAAGATGAGTGATGGACTCTTAAGGAGGCAGGATGCAACCCGGAATCCCACACTATAAATGCCACCCAGTGGAATTGGAGGACTGTGATATATATATATATATATATATATATATATATTATAATATATATTATATATATATATATATATATATATATATATATATATATATATATATATATTATATAAATATATATTCAGAAGTGTGTATCAAATAAAATATAAATTTCGGAATTATATGAGGGAAGATGAAATTAATCATAAATATTAGTGATGTGGTTAAATAACTCCAAATTACCAATTTGCATACAAAACATAATGGATATTCTGAAGGGAATATATTGACAATACTTGTACATTGTAGGGGTAATTCAATATTTTGGTTTTATTAGTAAAAGAAATGTTTAAGTTCTAATCTAACCGATAAAATCTAATAATAAGGTTGAGGGAGGTAATATTGATATAAATTTCACTAAATTGTTAATATACATACATAAGAAATATAAAGTGGTGTCTTCTTCATATATTTACTATTTATGAATAAGACACTAAAATGCTCTTTAGAGTTCAGTAAATTTAATTTTGATAAACTAGATCAATATTATTATTATTATTATTATTATATTATTATTTATTATTATATTATTATTATTATATTATTATTATTATTATTATTATTATTAATCAGAAGGTGAACCTATCAATATGGAACAAGCCTAAAAGGGATCATTGACTTGAAATTCAGGTTTCGAGTAAAAAAAGTAAAAACATTAAATAAAAGTGAATTTAAATACCTTTAGAATCGACTCAGTCTTGCAGCAAAAATCTTGAATGTCGCGGAATCTGATGTAATGTTCCCTTGATTCTTTTACTATTCGGTATATATATATATATATATATATATATATATATATATATATATATATATATATATATATATATATATATATATATAATATATATATATAACATGGGGGGAAGAACCCCCAGTATTCATAAGGTAAGCGTGGACACGAAACGGAAGGCAGACCCCCACACCCTATTACACAACCAGGTAATGAAAATGAGAGAGTTGCATCATAACACAACGTTTATTTACAAGAATGAATAAATCAATTAACCAAGTAATCCAGTCTTACAGACAATGTCTTAGTCACCAAAGCAAGTCCACACCCACTGGGAACTCTGTCCCCCGGTATTCCAGATCCGTCTGTTCAAAGATACAGAACACATCCGGTAAGTACACACACAAGTTTAAAGACAAAGTTAATAAAATGGAACATCTTACAAGATATCAAACAGCCATCCCTTTGGCTAAAGTAAAGGTAACACTTACCCATTCCCAACCGAATATCACTCACTGATAAATAAAAACACTTTGGCATCTGCCATCATGGCTTCGCCTTCCTCCCCGAATGTCTGTGCAAGTCTTCCCATAGAATTGGCTAGTGATACATTATGAATAGAAGAGGCGCACACGCACATACGAACACACAGTTCGCTAGCTCTCGCCGTTCTAGCTGCATCTAGTTTCACAAAGGCACTTTCGAGGAGGAGTTTCATCAAACTGGTCGTACATTGACTCGACAAACTAAGAATTTTTATCTCACGCCATCCCTAGAAACTCATTGATCAGCTACTCTCAGATCGTTACCTCTGCACTGTTCTCCACATTCCATAGGTCACAGAGAACGCACGAACAATATATTATTAATCAAAAATCCCTAGGCCTACCGCTGCCACCACTATAACATGGGGGAAGAACCCCCAGTATTCATAAGGTAAGCGTGGACACGAAACGGAAGGCAGACCCCCACACCCTATTACACACACAGGCTCTCTCTCTCTCCAATCTCTCTCTCTCTCCACCTCTTTCTCTCCATTCTAACAGGTAATGAAAATGAGAGAGTTGCATCATAACACAACGTTTATTTACAAGAATGAATAAATCAATTAACAAGTAATCCAGTCTACAGTACAATGTCTTAGTCACCAAAGCAAGTCCACACCCCACTGGGAACTCTGTCCCCCGGTATTCCAGATCCGTCTGTTCAAAGATACAGAACACATCCCGTTAAGTACACACACAAGTTTAAAGACAAAGTTAATAAAATGGCAACATCTTACAAGATATCAAACAGCCATCCCTTTGGCTAAAGTAAAGGTAACACTTACCCATTCCCAACCGGAATATCACTCACTGATAAAATAAAAACACTTTGGCATCTGCCATCATGGCTTCGCCTTCCCCCCGAATGTCTGTGCAAGTCTTCCCATAGACTTGGCTAGTGATACATTATGAATAGAAGAGGCGCACACGCACATACAAACACACAGTTCGCTAGCGTCTCGCGGTTCTAGCTGCAATCTAGTTTCACAAAGGCACTTTGAGAGCGTTCACAAAACTGTCGTACATTGGACTCGACAAACTAAGCATTTTTATCTCACGCCATCCCCTAGAAACTCATTGATCAGCTACTCTCAGGTCGTTACCTCTGCACTGTTCTCCACATTCCATAGGTCACAGAGAACGCACGAACAATATTTGTTATTAATCAAAATCCCTAGGACCTTAATTTTTTAGTATATGTAATATATATATATATATATATATATAATATTAAATATATTATAATATATATTATATTATTATCTAGATATATATATCTAGATATCTATATCTATATATTATAACCATATATTACATTATATATATTAGATTATATAAACATATATGCAATATAATATCTCTATATATTTATATATAATATCTATAATAATATATTATATATCTGTATATGATGATGATTTATATATGATATATATATAAATAGTAATCTATGTATATATATATATTATATATGTATATTATATATATCATATATAGTATATATTATATATATATATAATATATATTATATCTCCTATATATAATATAAATACTATATTATCTATATATTTAAATAGGTGGCGTTGGATAATCATAGCTTTTGCCGGGGGTTAGAAGAAACAGGTGCGACCGCTGGATTCCTCGGAGATGCCGAGATAAAAAACAAATACTAGAAACAAGCGTGTGTGCATAATAGAGTTCGTTGACGCATCCGAAGACATGAGTTAATCACGGGAAAGTTTATCGAGTTTCATGTATGTAGCATACATACATTCGAACGTCTGTGAATCACAGAAAATGAGTTATAATCTCTCGTATGAGAATCAAAGGTTTACTCCCTGATATTGTTTTATCGTGTGTGGTCCGTCGGAAAGGTAAAATTGAAATGACATTCAGTTCGGTTCTAGGGAAAGGGAGTGAGATGTGACACACATTTTTATTGACGAACTTTAATACTAATTGTCTGATAATTATGGTCTCTTTATTTCAGATGGATTGGAAGTCACCATATAGGAAAATGGAACGTCTCCTGACTTGTTTTGACGTTTAATAAACCAGGAATTCTTGGACAGAAAGAGGTTGGAGGGGGTATTTACTTAAATATGAATTTGGGAAGAATATGATAGTTTAACGTTTCCCTTTTTAGTTATTTTTAGCCCATTTTATTCCATTTTCACGTTAGGTACTCTTGGAAAACTAAAAAGTATATTTTTGTAATAACGGGAGTTTGAATATATCTAGAGTCTGATATTTGATTTTCAGCTAACTTCAGGCCGGGTGGCAATCAACATGAAAGAAAGGTAAGTCACGTTACCAAGTTAGGAGTTTATTGCCAACTGATTTAAACGAGTGTCATTTTGAACTCGTAAGATATATGTTTGTGTTTGTGTGTGTGTGTCTTTGTCTTTTACTGTAATACATCACTATAATATGAACATAAAAGGCCCATAACACACTAATTGAATTTTGCAACCATATATTGCGAGCACTTCCTTCTGTGCTCCTATCATCATATGTGCGTGTGGCAGTAAGTGACTATTCGCAGGAACTTTTACCCAGAAAACACTTATTTGATTGTTTTGAAAAAACTTTCTGTTATTAGTATTACGCGATAAAAAAAACATATTCGCCATCAAATGTTTTCATTATTACCTATTCGAAAATCATCAATCTGATATTTCTTATGATAAAGTTTACTTGATGCATTGTATTTTTATGACGATGTTATCACCACGCTTCCTATCCATACTAAATTTCAAAAGAGCCATAACACCTCGTCTCCAGAACTTTTCTCATAAAGCCAGTTAATTAAGGAGGCATCTCGGAGCCAATTACATCTCTCCCTGGAGGAGGAACCAGACTGTGGTGGGAAGAAGCGATGATGTTTACGTCTATTTCCACAGTCATTTTATTGAAGCATTAATTTCCATCCTTATGGTAAAGTAATTTACTTAGGTTTTTCTTTTCAGGATCAATAGCGAACTTCATCATTCGATAAATCTGAAACACTGATGGACATTATGACAACTGAACACTACATGATCGACCATCACTCCGAAATATACAGACCTACACCCACATTGTGTTTTATATAGTATATATATATATATATATATATATATTATATATAATATATATATATATATATATATATATTATATATATATATATATATATATATATATATATATGAATAATTATCACATCGAACCGTGATCCATTTATATATATCAATTCAAGCTACAAATGTCCTTTAATATCTAAAATTCACTTTACCTCCCAAATGATATATTTTCATATATGTACCGAAGGGGAATTTTTTAATTGATAATAATTTCGTCCCCCCATGGATTGAACCACCGTCCAAGTGGACGGGGACGAAATCAGGACAGTCAGTGACGCTATCCAATCAGCCAACAGAGACGCTATAAGTTCATATCGATTCTGACCTTACAAATCACCCTCGACCTGGGTGCTTTCGTAATTAGAATCGATATGAAACCCCGTGTACCATGTTGGCCAATTCGAGCGTTTGACAGCACATAGCCTTTTGTTATGAATAATCATCACATCGAACCGTGATCCCATTTATATATCAATTCAAGCTACAAATGTCCTTTAATATCAAATTCACTTTACCTCCCAAATGATATATTTTCTTTATATATGTACCGAAGGGGAATTTTTTAATTGATTATAATTTCGTCCCCCCATGGGATCGAACCACCGTCCAAGTGGACTGGGGACGAAATCAGGACAGTCAGGGACGCTATCCAATCAGCCAACAGAGACGCTATAAGTTCATATCGATTCGATCTTACAAATCACCCTCGACCTGGGTGCTTTCGTAATTAGAATCGATATGAAACCCTGTCTCCCATGTTGCCAATTCGAGCGGTTTGACAGCACGTAGCCTTTCGTTATGAATAATTATCACATCGAACCGTGATCCATTTATATATCAATTCAAGCTACAAATGTCCTTTAATTTGTAAATTCATTTTACCTCCCAAAATGATATCATATATGTACCGAAGGGGAATTTTTTAATTGATAAAAATTTTTTCGTCCCCCATGGGATCGAACCACCATCCAACGTGGAACGGGGACCGAAATCAGGGACAGTTCAGGTGACACTATCCAATCAGCCAACAGAGACGCTATAAGTTTCATTATCGATTCTGACCTTACAAATCACCACTCGACCTGGGTGCTTTCGTAATTAGAACTCGATATGAAAACCCTAGTCTCCCATGTTGGGACCCAAGTTCGAGCGTTTTGACAGCACGTAGCCTTTTGTTATGGAATAATTATCACATCGAAAACCGTTGATCAATTTGATATATCAATTCAAGCTACAAATGTCCTTTAATATCTAAATTCACTTTACCTCCCAAATGATATATTTTCATATATGTACCGAAGGGGAATTTTTTAATTGATAATAATTTCGTCCCCCCATGCGATCGAACCACCGTCCAAGTGGACGGGGACGAATCAGGACAGTCAGTGACGCTATCCAATCAGCCAACAGAGACGCTATAAGTTCAAATCGATTCTGACCTTACAAATCACCCTCGACCTGGGGTGCTTTCGTAATTAGAATCGATATGAAACCCGTGTACCATGTTGGCCAATTCGAGCGTTTGACAGCACATAGCCTTTTGTTATGAATAATCATCACATCGAACCGTGATCCATTTATATATCATTCAAGCTACAAATGTCCTTTAATATCAAATTCACTTTACCTCCCAAATGATATATTTTCATATATGTACCGAAGGGGAATTTTTTAATTGATTATAATTTCGTCCCCCCATGGGATCGAACCACCGTCCAAGTGGACGGGGACGAAATCAGGACAGTCAGTGACGCTATCCAATCAGCCAACAGAGTCGCTATAAGTTCATATCGATTCTGACCTTGCAAATCACCCTCGACCTGGGTGCTTTCGTAATTAGAATCGATATGAAACCCCGTCTACCATGTTGGCCAATTCGAGCGTTTGACAGCACGTAGCCTTTTGTTATGAATAATTATCACATCGAACCGTGATCCATTTATATATCAATTCAAGCTACAAATGTCCTTTAATATCTAAATTCACTTTACCTCCCAAATGATATATTTTTCATATATGTACCGAAGGGTAATTTTTTAATTGATAATAATTCGTCCCCCCATGGGATCGAACCACCGTCCAAAGTGGACGGGGTACGAAATCAGGACAGTCAGTGACGCTATCCAATCAGCCAACAGTGACGCTATAAGTTCATATCGATTCTGACCTTACAAATCACCCTCGACCTGGGTGCTTTCGTAATTAGAATCGATATGAAACCCCGTCTACCATGTTGGCCAATTCGAGCAGTTTGACAGCACGTAGCCTTTTGTTATGAATAATTATCACATCGAACCGTGATCCATTTATATATCCAATTCATGCTACAAATGTCCTTTAATATCTAAATTCACTTTACCTCCCAAATGATATATTTTGCATATATGTACCGAAGGGGAATTTTTAATTGATAATAATTTTCGTCCCCCACCCATGGGATCGAACCACCGTCCAAGTGGCCAACATGGTAGACGGGGTTTCATATCGATTCTAATTACGAAAGCACCCAGGTCGAGGGTGATTGTAAGGTCAGAATCGATATGAACTTATAGCGTCTCTGTTGGCTGATTGGATAGCGTCATGACTGTCCTGATTTCGTCCCCGTCCACTTGGACGGTGGTTCGATCCCATGGGGGGCGACGAAAAAATTATTATCAATTGAAAAATTCCCCTTCGGTACATATATGAAAAATATATCATTTGGGAGGTAAAGTGAATTTAGATATTAAAGGACATTTGTAGCTTGAATTGATACATATATATATACATATATATATATATATATATATATATATATATATATATATATATATATATATATATATATATACGTATATATGTATGCAGTGCAGTATCACTTCTGTTCACACGAAACAGTGAACATGAAATTTGATTAACGTCTTGGACTACGGCACCTTCTGAATTTTCCCTGTTCAGTTGACCTTAGGTTTTCCTTACGCCAAACGATAAAAGTAATGAAAACATATCTTCCAAATCATGTAAAATAGACGGGAGATTTGCATGATGAACATTTAGGACGTGGCAGCAGAATGTGGTAGGAGGGAAACTGAGTTTTCCAAAACATGATTGTCAAACTGAACCGGTTAAAAAACATTTTTCTGATATTATGGAGAAATGTCTATTTCCAGGCGAGAAGGGAGAAGTTCTGGAAAAGACCAAGATGACGATAAATGACCTTTTTTATCAAAATACAAAGAACTAAAGAATGTGACGAAAAAAAGTTTTTAATGACCTAGATTTAAATATTAAATGTAATTTGAATGCGGAGACATTAGCAGCTAATCCATCTTCGCATTCGTACAGTCAACAATATCCACACTTCTCGGGTACAACTTATAATCACACAGCAACACCTACCCTACAAGTAGCAGAGTATCTGAAAGCACAATCAAAATAACTGATATATTTTACCAAAATTATCAATTTCATTTGTGCAATCGTAAATTACTTACTTTCGCAAGAAAGGATTTACCTGAAAGATATTACCAGTTTTTATTCTGGTGAAAAAAGGCTCCATTATTCTGTCATTTGACGAAATATCCTTAATCAAGTAAATAATCATCAAATGACTTTACGGAGATTCTGAAATAAGTGAAGAAACTTGGCCTCATATTCTCTCAGTTTTAGATGACTGCATCAAGAACATACTACGTGTATGTCTGTCCGTTAAAGTAGAGGTGCATCCAATATTGCCTTTGTCTTTGCTTCAACCGCAGGGACAACAACCAAGTGCACAGTCGTCACACTCGTAACACCGCAATTAACGCTATTGTGAACAAACGCTTGCAGGAACTCCCATCTGCTCATCGATCTTTTTTTATTTGAAAATGGTCGAAGTTTGCAAAAAACATGTCAAACACTGGAAACTACAATGGTTCTTCATGGAAACTACACTGTACCTTCATGAATATCAACAGAGCTTCTGGTTCTTCTATGTTTTCGTCAGTGCGTGGTTGCGCATGTGTGTGTATGTGCATTTATACGTGTTGACAAAAAATATCGAAAAAACACAGACGTCTTTGTACAAAATGTTGCTAAAATATGGAAGGTGTTACGTCTTATTTTGCTGGATATTGAATAAGATTTCTATCGTGACACTTGTGCACAGTTCAGATGACACAGAGACCAAGTCTATACGTGGATGATACGTTGTCTGTTCTAAGCTAATAGGATTTGGAGGTAATCAGGGCTTCACAAACAAGTACGCGATTATGGCGTCGAGTTCATATTGCTACTCATGGAATTAACATAAATAGCTGACTGCCCGAGTTGAACAACACGGACTGAAGGTCGAAGTCTTGATATCATAATAACTTATCCTATATCACAATATAATGCGAATGAAATACACAATATATAAGCAATGTTTTCACCACATTTGGTTTTTGTATAAGTTTCACTCTTGATATATGAAAAGTGTAGGATTTTCTTTTTTTTATTGTTATCCTTCAAATAATAATACCAAAATGTATTTTGAAGCCATTTTGTCGGGAAGATGCTGAGATGACGGAGAAAACAATGAGAAAATTCGGGGCGACTGATTTGTTGCTACTTTACCGAAAGATGATTTTTAATACTCTGGCTCTGCTCCGTAATGAATTTTACCGGGAAAAGATTTTTCCTTTGTGAAAATATAAAAAGGAAACTATTGTGCTTCTTTATGCTAAACACACATTCTTGCCGCTGAAGCTATGTTTAAAAAGGCGCTCATTAAAATCCAGTTATTTTAGAATCTCAGTTCTCACATTTGCTTACTGTTTTCTCAAAAAAAGTTTCCAAGTATTTACTCTGAGATTTATACATGAGAGATTTCATTTAATACGAAAATTTGTATGCAATGACGATAAGTACCGTTCTCTCTTTCTTTCTCATTTAATGTTTAAATTTAAATTTTCCATCGTTCTGAAAAGCTGGAGCAAAGCAACACTCGCTAATTCTTCTGCTTATATTATCTTTTGTTCTTTGAAAAGGAAAATGGACCATCAAAAGTTGAAAAAAAATGAATACGGGGTTGGTTTTAATCTGGTTCAAAGACCAAAATGAATTAAGAGATTTAGACAAAACATCAGAAAATATACAGATTCAGAATTTGTGCAAGTCGTGGTGCTAGAAGTGACTTTAGGTGAGGAGAATATCTCAAAATTTTTCTAATTTTGGGAACAAAAATATTACTAAAGTTTAAGGAAACAATTACTAAAGGAATATAATTATTTGGAAGAAAAAACAAAAGGAGAAACCTGATGACAGGTGTCTGGAAAATAGAGAAAAAAAAATACACTATAAAAGTAGCAAAGAAGGTAAGGTTTAAGGAGTGTTGTTGAAAGAAAAGTATCCCTCGTCCCAAACAAATTATCTAAAGGATTTTCTGGAAATTTAGGAATTTTTGAGGAATTTTCGAATGTTGGTTACGAGAGAAAACATGATAGGTGTTCAAAAATAAATATGAAATTTACGAATGAATAATCTCTAAGGACAGTTAGGTCTTTCAAGATAAAGATTTTGAATCTTGAATAGAGCATGCATTATGTCATTTATTGTGTACTTAAGAGAATTTAGAGTTTTTATATTTCACAAACAAAGCAGCGTAATAATATAAGACATATATAAGGTCGGCATTTGAAGGTAACTTTTGAAAATCAATAGTTTTTTTTTTTTTTTTGTTTTTTACCTGAATAATAATAAGATTCACAAAGACGCAGAATGGTGAAATATAATTGAAAGGGAATACTTGTAACATCAGAAAGCAAAGTAATCTGTATGGTCTAAAATTCTCTCGTATATAATTATAAAGTTTCTAAAATTGCAACACTCATATAACAAATTTATAAAAGTATGGGTAACAGCTATATATTTATGGGAATCATGAAGTTGTTTCATCATAAGTCCATGACATTATGACTAATGAAGACTGATAGCTTCAAGCTGATCATTTACAGTTGTTTACAACATGCCACTATTTTGGGAAATCAAGGAACTCTTTTTACTTTCAAAAAAACCATAGTTGTTAAGAAATTATACGAAAGATACAGATGCTTATTAACAAAATTAACAAACGACATTTATATTGTCAAGAGTAACAAATTCAATGACTTCCAACGGTAGCTATGAGATTAGCTTACCTCAAAACTTCTCTACTTCTCTATTTCATACCAGGGCACTTGAAGGAGAACCTGAACATTAAGTCAATAGCAGTAATGAAAGTGGTAGCAACTTACCATTGTTTCTGACTCCTGCTCTTCCTAATATCAGTGATTACTAAC
>NC_061092.1:67555194-67557694 GCF_015104395.2 Macrobrachium nipponense
TCGTGTTACAGAACACTTTTACCAGTTATTGTCAGCCCATTATGGAATTCAACCGCCTTTCCACGATTCTTCACTCACTTCCAGAAGTCAAGCCAGTTTTCCGCAAGTTTGAAAAAGAACTGAACAGACTACACCGGCTGAAAAACCAAAAACACTTTTTGGAAGAATGCCTCAAAGAACAAGTACTTCCAAAAATGTACGGATTCGGAGATGGACTCTGCAATCAAACCCCTTCCCTCTATCACACAAGATTTTCCTGGAAGAAAGAATCACCAATACGAGAAACGACATCTTCGTGCTACGCAGAGTGATATATGGAACTCAATCTAATCTTCGCCTCCTCACTACGGACCACGTATACAGGTATCTGATTTCATTCTGTTCCGACATTGCTGCCTATAATAGCGTGACTCATTCCAACAGACTTTTACGCAAGTTAAATAACCTAATAGATAATAGCGCATGGAATAATCTTGAACAACAAGACAAAGTTTTAAACTTATCCAACACCCCCCTTACTGTAAATCAACATTTAGTTTTAAATTTAGGCTTATCCTTTGCCCTAATGCCAGACCGCAAAAACAACCTAGACTTCATAGTGGCTTTTGATAAATTCATATCTGACAAAAAACTACAGCCGTGAAGAGATATGTTAAAAGGAGTGTTACTAAATGCTTTAACTGACCTTCATAAGAAATATCCTGTTCCCCGCAGATTCATGATAGCCATCCACTCGCTAAAAAAGTTAGATGTTATAATAAGTAGATCCGACAAAGACGGCAAAATCGTAATAATGGACAAAGACTTCTACCTCGACAAAATCAACCAGCTCTTAGCGACACAAATACTTACGAAAACTGACGAAAAATCCCCTCCAGAAACGTTCCCACAGAATTTTTTCGGAAAGTAAGACTAATTGGCCAAGACAAAAAGAGTATTGAACTATTAGAGAAATTTAAAGTAATTAATCCTAAATTACCCTACTTTTATGGTCTTCCCAAAACTCACAAAGACAATCTTCCATTCAGACCCATCGTTTCAAGCGCCGGAGCTTTCAATTACAAAATTTCTAAATGGTTAGCTGGCCTCCTTTCTCCTTTTTTAGGCACTTTTTTTCCCAGTCACATCAAACATTCGGAAGACTTTTGTCACAAATTCAGAGAAGCACATATACCACTTCACAACATAAAACTTTTAAGCCTTGACGTAGACTCCCTATTCACAAAAGTACCAGTACAGGACGTTCTTCAGTTTTAAGGGAAAAATTATCCCCCTATTCAGATCATTTCCCTTGGCACTTGACAAAATAATAAAGTTAGTTGAATTATGTGCTCTAATAACGTATTTTCATTCGGGGAATCATTCTACAAGCAAAAATTCGGGTGTAGTATGGGTAGTCCTTTAAGTCCTATTTTAGCCAATCTGTACATGGAATACTTTGAAAACTACAGTAATAAATGCAATAAAACCCAAAAACATGCTGTGGATGAGATACGTGGATGACATACTAACATTTTGGGATAATAAGTGGGGTAATTTTAATGAATTCCTCTCAAAATTAAACGCATTAGTGCCCAGCATCAAATTTAAAGTTGAATGGGAAACAGACAACAAAATTCCTTTTCTTGATGTTTTAATAATCAGAGACACGACAGAATACAAATTTACCCTATACAGAAAACCAAACGTTCTCACTTTCATATATTCACTACTTTAGCTATCATGACAATACTATCAAGATAGGTCTAGCTAGCAACCTATTCTTAAGAGCCTTACGAATTTGTTCCCCAGATTTCCTGGAAAAAGAATTTGAACTAATTCGCAAGCAACTTTCATCTTTAAAGTATCCTGGCCATATAATTGAGAAAGCAATTCAAAAAGCAAACGTAATTTTCTACCGACCCCCTAAAGACAAGACCAGAGACACACCCAACAATAAAAATATTCCCCACCTGGAGACGATTAAGAGAGTACTCACACCCTTGGGAAATCCAACCCTTTTGCATCTACCTACCCAAATACCTTAGCCAAATCCCTGATTAACGTCCAACAAAAGACATCGCCCAAAGGACTCTGGGGTATATGATTTCCCGCCCATGCCAGGACTGTGACCAATCTTACATCGGATTTACAGGTAAATCACTTCCCCAGAGATTAATACAACACAAACGGTCAGTTAGGTATGGACAACAGAACTCGGCTATTTTCAATCATATAAATGAACATAACCATAGAATAAAACTGGAATATGTCACGTGTAATTTATAGCAGCAACTGCCGGTACAAGAGTCAAATGATGGAATCGGCCCTTATAAAAGAGAAGCAGGTAATGAACATCTCAAAAGGGAATTGGACATCGGACATCGTCGACGGCAGTGTTCATTCAACCAACGCTTAAGAAGATTAAAGGAAGATTATCAGCGGGGGTGGTGACCTAAATTGGCTTACTTGTGGACGAATCTCTTGGTATAAATACCACCTTTTCTGTAAACTTTTCTCA
>NC_061092.1:67567694-67595194 GCF_015104395.2 Macrobrachium nipponense
TACAGATCAATGCAAACACTGACTACGACCCCTGCTTGAACTGAACCTGAGATCTAATACTGTTAGTACCGGTATACCTGAAAGACAACAGAATCCTGTTTTAATAAAAATATTACCCTCAGCCTTTTTAGAATTTTTTGAAATTCCCAATAGGAATATTGGCCAGTTACTCAGAAACATTGCTGAGACAGAGAAGCAGATAATAAGAAAAATAGAAAAAAAAACAATAAATAAAATCAACCCTCTTAATTATGCCATTCGCTTTAACAGAATATTACTATTATTATTATTGAACATTATAGTTGTTTCAACGGCATTTAATTTTTATAAAATCTTCTCAATTCTTCTTATTATATTTTCTCACCAGCATATAGCTGGTATATCATGTTTTCTAAGGACATATAAAGAATTCAATTGTCTTAGGATTACGATACGTGATTTACAGGTATTTATAGCAGGCAGGGCGTGTACAATCGGTGGGTAGGATGGTAAGCAAGGATCTTAATTGGTTGGAGGTTTGTAACGAAATCTGTCCCTGTGGCATTGAGAACTCCTAGGTCCGTCCAGAGTTGTTGGCGGGGTTGGGTGTTAGTTGGGGTACCCACCACCCGAATGGTAGGTATTATAAGCCATACAGGTGACATGTCATCAGATTCGGCTCTCTCTCTCTCTCTCTCTCTCTCTCGTGACGGTGTATGGTGTCGGTTGGTTTCTTGTATTTCGTCTTATGATGGTGAGGAGAAATTGTTTCTTTTACTCTGTTGATGCCTCGAGAAACAGTCGACGTCTTGGGTCCGGTGCTCGGTCAATGATTCTATATTTGTTATGAGCTCAGCTCTTTCTGGTCTTTGGTTATGGTTTTCTCTATAATAATTGAAAATGACCCCTTTTTGAAAGTGGCAGGAGAGACGCTTAGAGAGTTGGTAGTGGTCATCCCAACATAGGAGTGGTGGCATCCTTCCACCGAGTATGTAAATTGGTATATTACACTCTTTCTCTTCAAAGACGTTTCTGGGGCAGCAGGGTTATATTTAAGAAGCAGCTTATAGTTTCCATGTTTTTATAATAAATTATGAGGTTAATTTTATTCCTTTCTGCAGCGGGGGAGATATTTTCCTTTAATATTTTCCTGATATGCTTCTCATCTCAATATTTATGGTGGATGTAGTTTATATAAAATATTTTTATAGATCCACTTTGGTTGTTGTTGGTTTCTCTCGTGCTTTTTCAGTGGTTGTTTATGGAGTCTTGGGTTTGACGTTCAACCATATGACCTGTGAAGTTGTTATTGATGAGGATTTGTGTGGACCTTTCGATCTCCCTCATGGTTTCTCTCCACGTGTGAGGGCGAGACGAAAGATAACATTACTACAGATCTTTTATACCTGTTTGATCTCATTGGATCCATTATGGCATAAACCCGGGTTTGTGTTTTTTTTATAAACCATGGTGGTATAACCTATAGGGTTATACCACCATGCGTTCACACATGAAGCCGAGGACGGAACATTCTTTGAACGTCCTTAAAGTTTCAAGATCCTCTTCTTATGAGGATGCCGTCGATGTAACGATGGTATTGAGGAGGGCAAGGGATCTCATTGAAAAACCTTTCTTTCCTTCAGTAACCTTCTTGATTTATTTAAGGTTTATTTCCTCGGATTTTATATGTTGTTGCCTCTGTTAAACATCTAATTCATTATTTGCTATGTTTATTTAATTGGTCATTTTAAGCGTTTCTTCACCTGAACCTGACTTACTTGTACTTAATGTAAATTACTGTATATAATAGCAATTTTGTGGTTTTGTTAAGCTCTTCCTGCCTTTGTTTGTCGCATCTGGTGCCAGTCATTCCAGTTCCATTCCTTTTTTGTATTTAAGAACCTACAGAACAGAGTGTGGTTTATTACAATATGTTTCTTATTATAATGGCCCTTAAGTCTGTCTGTTCGTCCGTCCATCTGTCATTCAATTATAGCCAAACGCCTTGTCCGATAAGTATGAAACTTGGCATGGTTATAGTGGTGACCCCTAAGATGGTTTATAATGGGGTTTCATCCTACCTCTCCCGCTCCGAAGGGGGTGAGGGTGAGAAGGGATTCCTTGAAATGGAACTGGTTCTCCCCGTGAAACAGGGTTGGTTATGCCTATAGACTTTGTTGCTTAACAAATTTATTATACATAATTTCTGTATGACTTACAATGGCCTGAGCTGTTTTCATGGTCTAACATATATGTTAGATTTTAGGCCAGTTATTTCCGCTGAATCCCAAAAATCATGCTCATTTTACACAACCAAATCCAGTTAATTAATTATTAGCACATTAAGAATATCCTAAATTCCGATCTATTTGCAGGTGAATGAAACACAATATTGGAAATATTAGACTGATTTATTCACAGAAGGCTTACAAAATATTCTGAATAGATGGCACGAAGAGTATAATGAGCTAAGGAAGCTACTCATGGATAAATGGTCTCTTTAGGACCTTCCATTTGTGCTGAGCAGACTCCACATCCCTCTTCAGGCACCAGCAGTAATTGGCCAGAAAGATAACATTCCATCGGCCTTGGTAGTGTTCTTCCATAACACTGATATCTTAGTGAGAGCACTCACCCTGTTCTTCACTGAAGTCTCCACAGTTCTCCATTAACTCATCAACCACCCTCTGATACTGGGAACCTCTGTGGTCGCCAAGGAAGTTTGCAGAGAGTTCAGCAGAATTCAGTGCATCATCAAAACTAGCCTTGATGATTTCCTTTATTTGAGGACCATCAAATATACCTGCCTTAAGTTTCTCCATGTTTTTTTGTTAAAATTTCTGATGGAGCAAAGCAAATCCTATACCTTCCTTGTCCAATGCCTTTACAAAGTTCTTTATGAGACCAGGTTTGATGTGGAGGGGTGGAAGCAATATCTTGCTCGGTTCAACCAGAGGGTTAGACAGAACGTTGTGTGACCTAGGTTTTATTCCTAGTCTGATGGCCACTCTTGTCTGACATAATGCTAGTCATCAGGACAGCTATCCAATAAGCACAGAAAGCATGGATACTTTGTGTAACCACCTCGAAGTCCTAGGACGAGTCCAGCAACTTTAAGATCTCCACAGATCAACCATTTATATTCCTGGTAGTTCAGAGCAGACAACAAATGTTCCATGCTTTTGTGGAATTCTTTCATTTCATCTGAGTGCCCAACAAGCATCTATTAAAACTTATCTCCGGTAATCAGAAGAACTGACTTGAGACTTCTGTTAGATGAGTCAGTGAAAAGTCTCCATTCCATAGGATCAAACTTCAGAACAAGTTATTCAGTCAAGTCAGCAATATTGTTACAGTAGACCAGTGTAGATGCTTCATCAAACGTGAAGAATTTTCTAAATTCTCTCTCACGGTCCCAATAACAAGAGAATGTTGACCCATGGCAAACTCAATGACCTGACACGAGACCTGAACATTTCCATGGAGTTTGCCCAGCTACTGGGTTCTCTTCTTTCAGAGAAACGTCTACTGGCGCAGTAGACGTTTCTCTGAAAGAAGAGAACCCAGTAGCTGGGGAGACTCCTTGCAAATGTTCAGGTCTCGTGTCCGGTCATTGAGTTTGGCTTGGGTCAAAGGCACTGGTTTGTCATCCTCTTCTAGCTTGTACACACCACACTCAGCTGTATCAGTCATGTCACTAGGTTTGGAATCAGAACTAGATTCCATGGTGATATTTGGCTCAGGAACAGCGCCATGGGGGACTGGCTTTATGGCAGAAGGAACATCAAGGTATTGAACATGGTGCTTGTTCTTGCAAATTATGCAATTTTAGATTTGTCATGCAAAAGTAACAGTCGGTAACATGACCTTTCCCTTCCTTCCACACCATTGGGACACCAAATGGCATACTCTTCCTTTTCTTGTTCCTCCAATCCCGTAAGTTCTCTACACATGTTTTACAGCAGATATGGATAGAGAATGGTTTATCCTGGTCCCCTAGTTTGACTCCAAAGTAAGCTTCATATGCCTTCTTACAAAATCCTTGATTGTTGCTTTAATATATGGAAGAACCACATGTCCGCAAATGTAACAGAACTTATTAGGACTTGAAAAGAGAAATAAAAATAATTATTAAAGGTTACCCACGACCCGGCTTTGCAAAAACAAAGCCCATAAACGCTTGGGAAAATGGGATATTTTTTCTTTTGCAAGACCTTTTTTCCACTTTCTGAGTTTCTGTCTCTTGGTATGCATGACTGATGTTTACTTTTCTTCTTTGGTGTATATTTATCCACTATTTTCTCTAATATTTTATATAATATCTTTGTATTTACCTTTATATCATCACTTACGAAAATGTTATCCCAATCTTTGTTTAATTCTTCATTTATTTCTGACCATTTTATATTTTTACTGTAGAAGTTATATTTTCCATATCCTTCCCACTTTTTCATTTCTTGCTTATCTCTGTTTTCACTTGCTTTGGAATGGACTGTTAATTCTCAGATTAATTAGGACCCTTATATAAAATGATGTATGGTTTTACAAAACAGGGAACCCCAGTATACTTATGTACGCACAAACTACGGTTCACGCATTGATAGATTGTACTGTCAGACGCTCAGAGACAATGTAATTTCAAGCGAAATACTACTTGTGTCATTTTCTGATCATTCCGCTGTCATTTGCAAAATTAAGATTAATCCAAACATTAGTATTGGGAACTCATTTTGGAAACTTAATACTAGTTTATTAAAAGACGATGAAATTAAAGAAAAGTTTAGGAAGTTGCGGACATTTCTGAAAACATGTAAAAGGAATTTCTGTCATATCAGTAAGTGGTGGAATGATTTGGTGAAACCAGATATAAAACAATTTTTCGTCAGAGAAGATAAAAGTATTAGCCAGCAGAAGTTTGGGGTCATCAATTATTTCGAAGCAAAACTAAGGAAACAATACATGAAGCTTAATGTGTCAGGAAACTCAGATTATGCAGATGTTACTATTCTCAAAGACAGAATAAACAATTTAAAATCTCAGATATCAGAAGGGGTTGAAGTACGATCGAGAATTCAAGACAGGATTGAAGGGGAAAAAGCCCCCTCTTACCTTCTTGGACAGCAAAGAGCAATAAATTGTAAAAAAGGTCATGACAGAAATAGTCGTACAACGAAACATAATTCCGAATCTTGATGAAGGTACTGTTCTTACAAATGTGTTCAGGTATTATCAAAAACTTTACCGTAAAGACATTTGCGATGTACCTATGGAAAACTTCTTTATGCAGTGTGTAGAGAAAAAAATTACTGATTCTGATAATGATATATTTCATAAGAATATATCTCTCAGAGAGATACGTGATGTTATTCGTTCCATTGCTAACAATAAATGTCCTGGTATAGATGGGATCCGAATAGAATTTTATAAGGTATTTTGGGAAGATATTAAGGATGAACTAAAGCTGTTGCTTGAAAATATTATGGAAATGAAAACTCTCTCCAAGAGTCAGAGTATTGCATTGGTCACTCTCATATCGAAAGGCACCGATGAGAGTGCTTTGGCTAATTGGAGACCAATTTCATTGTTGTGCTGTGACTATAAGATACTTGCTAAGATAATGGCGAAAAGAATGCAAACAGTTATCTTTAACCATATCAGTCCCGAACATTTTTAGTGTGCCTGGAAGATCCATATACACTGTATATTTTAATTATTGAGATATTGTAGTGAGAAAAAGTTCAAGGTGCTATTTTAAATCTTGATTGGTCGAAAGCATTTGACCGTGTGATATTAATTTTGTACTTCGGATTCTTGAAAGACTAGGTTCGTGATGAACTGATTTCCTGCATTAAGATATTGTACAGGAATGTTGGAAGTTGTTTCATTGTTCATGGTAACATTGGTAAATATTTTAGTGTGGGAGAGGGAAGTCCGACAAGGCTGCCCTCTTTCAATGCTCCTTATGCTGTTTTCCAGGAACCTCTGATCTTGCTATAAAAAAAAAATAGTTGTATTGAACACTTGCCCTTACCAGATGATAACCACCTTAAAATTCTTGGGTTGCCAGTGATAAGGGAATTTTGGAGATTAGCACATTAGTGTCTAAATTTGTAGCAGTCACGGGTTGCATGGTAAATAAAAATAAGACGAAAATATTTGGATTAGGCCCATGGGGTGATAGGTCTGTTTGGCCTTTATCATGGCTTCAAGGATATACAGGTTCTTTTACAACTTTGGGAATTTTATTTTCTGATAATTACGAAATGGCTGTTAACTATTCGTGGACAAATATATTATGTAAAATTAAGAATACTTTGGCGAGCTTTCACAGCAGAAGACTTACATTTCATCAAAAAGCTGTTATTGTCAATACCTTGATTTTTTCAAAGACATGGTATGTTTCCCATATTTACCCTTTGCCTGTCAAATATGCAAAACTAATAAGTAAAGAAATTTTCTTTTACATTTGGGGGAAAAATGTGAATTCATCAAAAGAGACACTTTAACAAAGTCAAAGATTGAAGGAGGGATAGGAATGGTAAGTCTTTTATGGAAGACACAAAGTATTCTAGCTGCCTCTTTCTTAAAGTTACACTGATGAGAAATACAACTTTATGTCAAATTATTATAACATTTCACATATGAGGGGCTTGCTTACCGGAAATTTAACACAAAGAGACAATTCATGTGTAATGGCACCTATGTTTTCTGAGGGTTTAGTAACAGTTACAAAATGTAAAACAGTTCAACATTTCCCTTTTCTTAAATCAAGAACTATATACTTATTGCCAAATGAACAGCCAACTGTTGAGAGTAGATACCCCCTTTATAATTGGCCTTTGATTTGGGAAAAGATCAACATGAAATTTCTTTCTGCTGCTGATAGAGAAATAATATATAAATATAATCACGAAATATTACCTAATAAAAAAAAAGGTTAAAAGAAATGAAAATAATTCAAGATTCTCATTGCCAGTTTTGTGAGGCTGAGGAATCAAATATTCATATGGCATATTTCTGCAAGAGAATTGCAAACATAATAATATGGTTAAAAGGAGTTTTGAAGCTATTTTGTAATTTTGTTCACTGCAATTTCATTAGAATTATGTATTTTGATTTCCCAAAGTCATCGAAGAAACAAAGGAAAACTGCAGCTTTAATATTGTCAAGTTATATTGTAAATATATGGTTGTTCAAAGACAAGAATGTGCCTGAACGTTTGATTATAAATAGAGTAAAAGCTTCGATTAAAAAAAAACCAGAGATATCAACGCCATTTTGAAAGAGAAATTGTTAAACTACTTCACAAAGAATTTTTGTAACATTAAATGCAATGTGTTTTAGATGAAAATATTTGTAGTTCTGGATTTATTGTAATGTTTTGTAAATAGTTTATTGGATAAAAATTTGAAGAAAAAAAATTACTGGTCCATGGGAGGTTAAGTTTCTGCTATGTAAAACTAAAATGTTTTGCTTGCCACATCTAAATCTACTGAGATTCTTTCTATCACCTTAGATTATTCAACAAGGTATTTACTGAAACCTATTTCTGGCTTAAATATTCTTAAGTTTTTATGTAATCTATTTTCATTAATTTCACATATACGGTTCTGCTTTCTATATTACTTGGCCTGAGATCAACTCATTTTTTAATCCAACTAACATTAAAAGCACCTGAACTACTCCAAATGCTTGGAAGACCGCATTTGTCAAGAGCTGGTTTTGTTTTAACAGTTCACTCTGACCTTTGGCAAACCATTAACCGAAATTTTTTAATAGATTGCACACTACTCTTTCGGCCTTTGTAACTTGTTTTTTCTTCTTAAATTGCCTGATTAAAAGAATCATTTAAGCTGAAGGTAGTACCTAAGTATACATAATCATCAATCACGTTTAGTCCAGAATTGCCAAGCATGAAATGGGGATGAGATCTAAACTTACCTTGAGAAAATATAATGATTTTGTCTTAGGTGTATATACTGTAATATGCCGTAGTTCACAATAATTAAGTATAGCACTGAAATTATCAAGTTTTTCATTAACACATGTCAAGACCTTTGTAGCCCCTGCTGAATCTGACACTGATGTCACATGAAAAATAATCAGAAATGTAATTATCTACATTAACACAGGATTTTGCTTACCTATCCACCAAGTCAAAAGCTCTATAGTCTACAAAAGCATTATAGGTACGTTCTTGTTTGAAAATGTATAGATATGATCCAGTGTACTGTATCCCTCTCTAAAACTAGCCTGTTCCTTTCCTGGAATGTCAGTACCTTTCAACTACTTAGTAAGTCAATCATTCAATTATGCTGTAAGCAATTTACCAACACAGCTGAATAGGGCAATACCTATGTAATTATCTGGGTCACAGATGGAATCTTTCTATTCTTATATTGGAAAAACCACAAACTGTGCACCAATCAGAAGTCAATACCAAATTTTTTACCATGGAGCCCCCTCCCATCCAGGAGGGTTTTAGTCAATATCCGAAATTCAAGGACCGTTTCGAAGGGGAACTTAACTCCTCTTTTTCATACACTCTCATATTTTACAACTTTCGGAGTTGACATCTTTGAATAAGTATTTTTATAGGTACAAATTAACCCCATGGGAATGTGGGCCTGGGGGTTTCCCACAATATTAGGGGGCAGGAGGCCTACGCAAGTGCATTCAAATTTGGTACCACGAGTTAACATAAATGACTACAAATGTATTTAACATCAATATCAGAGTTTAAATATAATAACACGATGCAATCAACTATGCTGCTGCCATTATATGTGTGACATATAAGTTTTCCATATAGTCATCACTCGGCCTTTTTCCGTTTACAATATTTATGGCTAGACTCTTGCACAGTTCCAGCAAACTCTCGCCATTATTGTTGATATACTGGCTTGCCCATTAGTTTCAACATTCAATAATTCCAGTTTTTATTTGGCATTAAAAAGTCATCATCAGTTAACTGAATACCGCCCTTATGAAGAAATGATTACTTGCAATCAATAAAATCTGTGTCCTAAATGGAAATAAAAGGAATATCATCAGCGACTTTAATATTTATCAGATCTCTGGCTAGGTAACCAACATAACATATGCAAAAAACAGTGAACCTTCATGGGGGATTTAAGATTCAGTTCGCAGAGGGTTAATCGCCACTGAGCATTAGACGTGACCTGTATCCAGTTACAGGTCATGTTCCAGATGCTCTGGAACGGAATGGTAACACCGAATTTCTTTTATTTACCTCGGCAGACTAGCGTTTATTTATAGGCTTTTTATGCACCACACCCACCAACCAAAAAAAAGAAGAAAAAAAAAAAAAAACAAAAAAAAAACTTAAACAGGATCAAAGAATTTTTCAGATCTCAATCCTTAGCTGAAACGGAACTGACAATTGGAACTTATACAAAACGAAAGTAAAATAACTTCTTCAACTAGAAGTATAAAACCCCAACTGGAAAATGAAAACGTCACTATCACAGTACATATGCAGATTGAATTAACATACGAAAGGAGGCCTCTCGGCAAGTCTTTAGATTTTCATCAAATTTCCACTTATTCTGTTTCCATTTGAGACTTAGTCTTTAATCCATTGTATGAAAGGTCTCTCTCTCTCTCTCTCTCTCTCTCTCTCTCTCTCTCTCTCTCTCTTTACTTCCCCAACACTTTCGAAGCGCATGCGATTTGTGAAACTGTACATTTTACTAGTTTCCATTAAACTTTATTCATTTTAAACAATTGTTTCCGATTCTGAATTCTAACGAGAGAGAGAGAGAGATGACGTATTCCTTTTATTTGTTTGGCAATCTTCTAGTACTCTAAAAATCCTTGGTGGAATTGATTGCTATGAAGATGAACTAAACGAACAGAAGGGTGGTAAACATCAGTGGTTGGAGAGAGGAGGTCACAGGGACGAAGATACAAGAGGGATTTGTTCATACTTTTAATTTTCGTCGTTTTTCTTGTAGGAGTAATTTTTTTAATGGTTATGTATTCCGTTTTTTTTATGATATAATAGCATTATTTCGTTCTAGGTGACATCTCATAAGGCTTATAAAGAAGTTTAGAGGTTTCAGTCGTTCTATTCCTCAGCCCTACTTAAATTCTCCTCTGTCCTTTTTATCGTTATTATTTACGGATTAACCTGACTTCTTGTCTAAAAAAAAAAAAATAAATAAATAAAAAAAATAAAAATCCAAACCTTAAACGCTACAAATACAACCATAGGAGAATACCCAGTGGCCTTCTACATCCTCATCTCTCGATTGATTTCGTGTAATTCCAGTATGGCAGAGACCACTTTGGGAGCTTGATTTGTAAGTAAGGGAGTGTATAAACAGTTTTGAGTGTAAACGTAGAATGAAGCTGAAGTTTGTGGAAAAACTGCTGTAGAAAAATTAAAAGGTTCCACTTCAAATTAATTTGGTTTCCAGTGGAAATAAAGGAGGTATTGTATTGATATGAACAGAAACGTAGATTCAAACATAGGGTAGTAAACGATTTGCTTACGAATATGCATATGACATATGAAATAAAATAATGGTAATATACAAATCAGGCTAATAAATGACAGTTCTCTTACTAGCACTTTTTCCTCTGTTCTTCTGTTTTGAAATAGGATTTAGTCTTGTTTTCAATTAGTATGATAGGAAATAGGCTTTGTTTTTCAATTATGTTTTAGGGAAAAAATGAGTGCGAAAAGGAAATGAGTAATAACGATAGTTAATCACTATAGTTAGAAAGTCCTTCATTCTATATTTACATTTACTGAAAATGTTGAACTTAACATCTGTGGTTCTTGTAGATACGATCCTGATGAAATATGCGTACTACTATAATAAATAGTCGTTCACGTCAAAAAATAGCTATAATGAGAATAATTACATAAATACAGTATAAACACCACGTCAACGTTTAAATCAAGATGTCTACATGATTACTGCAAGGAGGTCTTGGTTTCCACAACCCCTCCACCACCTCCCACCAAACATCACCTCATCTGTGGACCTTGATGCCGCTCTTTCTTTCCCTGTAGACGTCACGAATAATGAATGACGGCCCGTTGTAAGGACATCTGAAGGCGCTGACAGGCCCATTCACTAGCGCAGGAAAGGGAAACGGGGAAGTCAGCAACCACTTCCGCGAAATCTCGTCTCTGTCAGCCATTGCACCGTGTATTGATGAACCAGAATGAGAAAAACCTTTCAAAAACAGTTATTCCTTCATTGTTTATACTATACGTCATTTCAGAGATACTGCTGACAGATGGATGTTTGTAAATACATAAGCACATTTTTGTCTTTTTTTGCCGGCGAAATTAAGGAAGAAAATAAATTGCAAACACTCTTTTTGAAAATAGATTAATATAATTGGCCTGGAAAAAGAATTTTAAGTTGGGATAACATGGACGATGTTAATAAAACCGTTATTCTTAGAAAGTTTTTCAAAGAAAAGATCAATAAATGAGAAAAAGTCGAAGGACAAATAAAAATCCAGTCAAACAGAACGGTAAAACGAAAGATATTCTGATGGATAAAGTTGAGAAACTCTTGTATTTTTGTTATATAAGAATAACAAATTTCCGTTATTGGTTTAACTTTAGGATTCTTTTCCTCACTACTGAGGAAGACAGTTCTGAACCTTGTTTAATTAAGAAACAGGCGTTGACATTTCATGACTCTCATTGAAAGGGTTTCACGATTTCCTTGTTGTATGGTTCAGCTGTAGAGAATCAAGAGAACAAATTCAGATTCCCCCATGCTAGAGAATGCACGGGTGCTTATTTGGAATATCGAAATTAGGTGTAACTGTTTATTCCTCATATACTGAAATAGCTGCATATTTGGGAGGTTGGAATTTTTATTTTCATAATAGACGGAACATTTCATTTTCATAAGTCAGTGAAGTATTAATTGCCCTGATAATTATGTCAAGGTCACGTTTCATCCTACATACGATTCCTTCTGCGAAATTCTGGAAGAAAAGCAATCTGAAGTATTAAAAAAAAAACAGCCCTTTCCAGCAATTTGGCCAATTTCTATTACTAAGAACCGTTCTAAACCGATCTAATACATTTTTCATTAACTATGCGTTGGGGCGAACGCCCTTCATTGGTCTAATGAGGATCAGTCTAAGTTTACCTTATTTGGAAATTGAGATTGACACGACACATATAAGGTGATATATGACTGAAGTTTAATAAGCAAATGAAAATATATTGCTATTATTCTAAAGTGATAATATTAAATGATGGTTGAAACCCAGTTCTTTATCATTTCCGTCTCTTGCATTTCCTAGACTTTTCATCACACAAGACTCAGTCCCACAGTATTACACAACAGAAAGTTTTTTTTTTTCTTTTTTGCGAAGGAAAAAAAAACAACAATGAGCACCATCTGGGCAGAAATAAAAAGGTAGGAAAAGAAATATGACTGGAAAACAGACTGCCTGAGAGCAAAGATGAAAATCTCGTTAGAAAAAGCAAATTCTTTGAATGAAAAGGGGGAATTAAACATCTCTGAGAAGTAATGAAGACTAAATAACAGAAGCAACTGAAAAAGAATTGAAAATAAGCAGATATGAAGCGAGGCAGAAATAGTACAACGGGAAAGTGTTTCAAATAAATATTCAATTGTTCTTGGAGTGAAGCAAAAATCTAAGTTACTTCTGAGTCTAACATCTCAAGAACAGAAGAGGACGTCGTGACTCGTGATAAAAGAAGTATTTGCTCTCAAAAAAAAAATTGTGGGTGTGTTTTTTTTATTAGTGAATATTTTAATTTTTGTTTTAGTTGTACATTGTTTTATAGATTTTCATCTGAATTTTGCTATAGTTTTACTCGTGAAACTGTTAAAAGTATTTTTATATTGAATAACAAAAGCTAGTGTAAAAGCATAAATTATAAATAAACATTTATTTTAAAATCAATCAATTTCTTTAAGGAAAAAATTCCAATAGTAATATATGCATCTACTACATTTAGGAGTTGAAAATGGAATGATTTGTCAATTACAGTTAAAGACATTTGAATAACCTGGATGAGCAATGGAATAAAATTAATTACCTCACTGTATGTGTGTGTGTGTGTGGTGAGAGAGAGAGAGAGGAGAGAGAGAGAGAGAGAGAGAGAGTAGAGAGAGAGAGAGAGAAAAAGAAAAAGGGAAAAACAAAAAAATCAGAGACACTAATGAACAAAATGAATTCCGGAGCACCAGTGAGCTATCCGCAGTGTTTTATTCATCTACAAAATCCATTTTATAATCAAATATTTGTTTATCGCGATTTCCAGCTGACCATTGTGATCATGGCAGCGC
Organism: Macrobrachium nipponense; assembly: GCF_015104395.2. Lineage (NCBI taxonomy): Eukaryota > Metazoa > Arthropoda > Malacostraca > Decapoda > Palaemonidae > Macrobrachium > Macrobrachium nipponense. The sequence continues at coordinate 67,580,996 of NC_061092.1, forward strand.
GGGATCCTTCTTCAGGCGCATCCTTCGAGGAGGATAACAATGAGCAAGGGTTGCAAAAAGCCTGTTTTGAGACCTCAGGTTTACTCGGCCACAAGGAGGAAGAAGAATATCTTCATCTTAGATTTTCCTAATACAGCATTTTCTTTTTTTGTTCTTTTAATATTCATTGGTCGACAAATCCATACTGTGTGTCTGTGTATATGTATCCTCTATTCCCATCCTTGTTAGTTTTTCTGTAAAAGAGAAGTATTGTCGCCGACTTTGTCTGTCCGTCCGGCCCTGATATCTTAAAACTACAGAGGCTAGAGGGCAGCAAATGGGTATGTTGATATCATCCACCTCCCAACCTCCTGAACATTCCAAATTGCAGCCCTCAAGCCTCAGTAGTTTTTTATTTTATTTAAAGTTGAATTATCCATAATCGTATTCTTCTGGCAGCTCTGTAGGAGCCACTACATAGACTACCACCGGGCCGTGGTTGAATTTCATAGGCCAAGGCTAAGATTTTTTATGGGCCGTCGCTGAGGCCACCACAGGGCAGAAAACTCGATTGCCTTCGGCGCATTTTGTACTTGTTTTTTATTTTTGTAAATAAATTTATTTATTTACAAAGACATCAATTGAAGTTCATTTCAGACATCATTTTTGACATTATGGGAAAATCTTGACTCTAATCCAGTTCCAGAAGGCAAAAGGCTGCAACGATATTTTTTGAGATGGACACTTCTCACAATTCACCTCTAAATTTGTAGCTACATGTGCATTTCCACTCTTTATACCTAATGATAATAAATGTGTTTAGATGTAAAAAAGATATACGTGGAGGGTTAGATGGATGTACTCTGTGTTTAATTCTTGTCTTGGAGTTAAAAGTATCAAAAAGAAAAACTTGCCCGCTGGTGAAGCCTTCAAAATCACTCCAATAATAAGCGAAGTGAACAACAAAAAAATAATCACAGAATTCCTCTAAGTTTTTTATACTCACTTTTGCACTCTTAACCCAAAGCAAGAGAGATACAGCACCGAAACGAAAGGAATTTGCATTTCAGGGTGGAGACCATAAAAATAGAGAGGAGGAAATAAATACAGCAGCGAAGCAAAGAAGTGTTAACCAAAGTCAAGCGACGCTGAGAAACGTCTGGTCGAGGAAAACAAAAAAGAAAAGTATTGCTGTTTGTTCAGGCCCGGGATTCCCATTTTGGGGAGTCGAGCTGTATTAAAATGAATAAATAAATCAATAAAACTAAATAAATAAATAAATGGTGTGAGTAGCACCCTCAAGGAAAAAGGAGGAAAAACTGAGGAGGTGTTAACGTTTAATACTTGTTGGGATATTTTGGGAGAGAAAAAGTTGCAGTTTGTTTGCTTTTTACCCTCTTTTTCTTTTTTGCCTGATACTAGAGACTGGAGCTTTTTTAGTCTGGGATTCTAACAAGGCATCTGATTGCTTATGTAAATATTCATTAGTTTCTTGATGAGCCTTTTATTATGAACATGTTTTTATCTTCTTCCCGGCTCTTCCCTTTTCGATTTCACGGAGCATTTCATATAAACAATGAGAGAGAGAGTTCCCTACTTTGATTTTAGTTTGAAATTTATGTTTTGATAAACTTCTCTCTCTCTCCCTCCCTCTGTCTCTCTCTTACCTATTGTGACCCCTACCCACTCGAATGACCTCAAGGCTCTTGAATTCGGTTGCTTCTGCTTTCGCTCTGGAATCCGACCCCTGACCTCTCGGTTGTCAGAGGACGTCAGTCAAGAGGGATAAAGGGACAGGCAGTCAGAAAAAGAGGCAGCTTGCGAAAATGCTCCTTTTCTTGCATAAGTATTTACTACTAATCGCTGATGAAGTGATTACTCTTGATATGACTGGGGTAATTAAGTAACGCGAAGTTACGAGAATATTTATAAACTTCCTACGTATATTTAGCTATGACTATCGGACCAAAAACATGGTTAAGACTACTATAAAAATAAAATTTTTTTTCTTTTTTTTATTATAAAAACACACACACATGAACATTTCTCATTTTCATAATGACTCGTGAATTGCAATCAGAACATACAATCAAGCTTGTTAGCAGGAGTTTTAGAGTCTATGTATTTTTGCTTTTAGAAAATATTTCGAAAAGCAACTATACAAACAAACTCGGAAACCGAATAATAGATCACCAGTATCTCTGTAATCCAGCTTTTGCTTAAATGAATTACGAACAAACTATTTGCCTCCATAGGGGGTGTATTTTGTATCTTTCGTTAGCAATCATGCGAACCATTTGTTGCAATTGACTGGTCTGCAACAGAGGCCAATACGGGACAATGATGACGTATTTTTCACTGTAGCTTTAATGATTTACTCCCAAGTCAGGGACAGGTTTAGGAATCAGGTATTTCGGAGGGTGAACATTGATTAAATAAAAGTTTGCCTCAAACCATTATGCGAAATATTTTGATTCATAAATTTAACTCGTCATTGCGAAATCAAAAGTCTTACTGATAATCAAAGGAAGACGCTGAAGTTATAGCCATTTTTTCTTTAAAAACTTTAAAACGTTGTAGTAAAATGGACTGACATTGAACAAATGATGGTTCAGGTAAAAGATATTTCCCAACCTTTTTTTGCAGTAGTGTAGTATCAGCATTTTTTCATTGAGTGCTACTTGTGTCGTCGTTTTTGAATTAAAGTAAATTATTGTAAGGTAGTGCTATTTCCAGAGAAGCCTCTTAACTATTATTATGATCATCATCAGCATACCACCCAAAATTATCTTGGCAACTGCAAAGCGCAAAAAAGCCACATAAGGCAGTAATGTTTTGAAGCAGTTTAAACGATAATCTACGTCCTATAGAGACCATGTGTTTGTGTTTATGGTCAACTTCTCTCTCTCTCTCTCTCTCTCAATCTCTCTCTCTCTCCTCTCTCTCTCTCTCGTCTCGTCTATCTCTCTCTCTTCCATCTCATGGCTTTTTTTCATAAATACGGCATTTGCGAAGGTGAGTTACCGAAGATTATCATAGAGGACCACCAGTATATTTTTGTGTAGTCAGCGATGTCACATTGAAATTTTTGTTTGTTCAGTTTATTTAAAACAAAAAAATCCTACAAAAAAAGGGAACTTTTCTTTTGAAAAAAAAATTTCACTTTTCGTGAAAAGGCAAATCATTTGAAGGAAACTCGCTTTTCTATGTTAGTAAGGGAGAAAAATAACAAACCCCTGATCTGACCTCCAGCTTATATTAAGGCGTGGGCTGCAATCTACGGTCATATACCCTGTAGAAAGTTCAAGGCATAGAAAGGGTATATTGATTGAGCTGAGGTTTAAACACAATGCTAAAATACCCTAAAATGCTCAGAAAATAATCCCACCCCTCTCTATTGGTAGGCGGGTATTCATAATGAATATTATATACCTTTTTTACATTTTGGGCTCAAAATAGGCTTTGGGAAGTTTATCTGATAATGTCATGAAGTGAACTTTTGCTCCTTTATCAAATACCATATCAAATAGAACCAATAGTTAAACTGATAATGTAATGCAACAAAAAAGTTACTGATATTATGTTAGTTTTCAGTATTGATAATTTTGAAGCAAGTTGAGTATGCTACAAAATGCAGCACTTGGCAATTATAGTCTCACTAGTTGAAGAAGAAGAACACTTCACACGTTCACTTCAGTGGTCACTGATTGGTGTTAGTGGTGGAGGCGGGTGGTACAGCTATTGAGCAATATTTTGAAGTTTTAGAGAATTGGTGAGAATATTTTTTCCGTGAAAACTTGACAAGTGGTGATTTTAAACATACAGGAACTAACTTTCCCAAGTGAAATGTTATAAAAAGCTTGAATTCTCCAAAGAGACGTCGTCGCGAGTGTGTACCAGGACAGTGTGGCGGCAATATTTCCAAACGTATTTCCACAGTCACAGTCAACCGGCTGCAACACAGCCTTCTGCTCTGTCTCATATACACGGAGTTGGAATCACATTCCTGCCCACCTTCTTCATCACTACTATACTTTTGATTTTTAAGTGCGATGAAAATGATAAATTGTTGAACCAAAAATTTTTAATTCATTGACTTTAGATGATATACTGTATGCTATAACTACACTAAGGGTGTAATGGATTAATATATTAATTATATAATTAATATACATGGGTTACATATATCGTATAGAATACCCTGCAAAGGGGTATTCTTGACTTACATACGCCCCTAAGAAAGGGTATCACAAGTATATATTATACCTTTATATGCGTATATTGTAAAGGGTATATTATATTTCTTATATACCTCAATAGGGTATGGTATTTTAACCACTATAAATACCTTTTTTCTACCCTTGTTATACCCTTAATTTTTTAGAGTACGCATTGTTTCACCAACGAAAATCAAAATCATATATGCCTATATATTTTTAGGAATAATTGATCTGTACGATTTACCATGCATATTATTTATATTTTACATTTTCATTCTAATAAATAAATCATAAATGTCCTATCGTAAATTTCCTGTATCTTTAACTCAATGCAAAAACACAATTTTCAGACATTTTAAGCCTTTTCCCATGTGGCTTTCATATCTCCCAAACAAAAAAAAAAAAAAAAAAAATATAAAAAAAAAAAAAAATAGTTTGTAGCTTACTCCCCGAGTAAGCAAAAAGTATCCACAGTCCATAAAATCAATGAAGATTTTCACCCAGAATGAGCGTTAATTACGAATGTTTCCCAAGGCAATAAATCTATTAATATATTTATTTCATTCGTAAATATAACTAAACAATAACAAAAAGCAATAATCTTTCTGTATCTGTTGTATTTACGATATTAAGTTATAAAAGCAGAGACGCTACAAAGGCACATATTAGGTACATTTCGTAAAAACCAGGGAAATCGTTTTCCAATGAGAAGATAGGAACTCATTTTTTTCTTAAACAAATGTGCAACCTATATAAATACTATATAGCGAATAGAATAAATGCGAAATTAAGAAACAACTGTCCTCATATTAAATATCAACAAATCAAGAGAAACTCAAACTATGAAAATTGTCAAAATTTATCTAGGGATAAGCCAACGGATTAGAGGGAGAGTTATCTTACGTTTTCAAGGAATACAACCCCCAGATTTTGACTGCAATTTAAAGACCAGATCCATACGGTGGCTGTAATGCTTCCTTTATAACACTCTGCTCTGTCCTCTAATTCTAATTATTTGTATTCTTATATATATATATATATATATATATATATATTAATATATATATATATATATATATATTTTGTGTCTTTGTTTGTATGTATGTATATATATATACTAATATATATATATATATATAATATATATATATATATATATATATATCCCATATATTATTATTATTATCATTCTTTTGAATCCCATTTCTTTGCCGCAGTTTCTGCTTGTTCCTTTGTTTTCTTTATACAGCTCAGCATAATGAATAATGATAATCAAGATCAAAGTCACCACATTCATTTGTATTTGTTAAGAGATGGAAATATACATATGGATTGATACTCAGGATATGGCTGAATTTAAGGTACATCTGGCTGAAATGCTGATATCGTAATGCGTAGGATGAATGACGATACATACATGACATTAATAGAAAGAAGATATAGGGTGAAGGTGTGGGGTTCACTTGGGACCCTACAACAATTTAATTTACAATTATCATTTAATCCACCACTTTGAAAGAGATATTCTAAACCTTTGAGATGATTTGTCATTGAAAATGTTCAAGTGTATTATAAGAATCTTTTTAAACATTTTATAATTGTGATATACTTGAATTCAAAGTTTTGTATCTTATTTTTTCATTATTTTTGCCTGTGGAGATATTATTATATATAGTATTGTGCTTATCGTGAAGATTTGAAGAAAACATGAATTCACCAAATAGAAAAATTATTATAACTAATAAAACAATAAATTTCATTGTGGTGAGGGCGAAATTTAACCATAATTATGATTATTATGATTAGATAGACGCCTAAAGCTGGACTCAGTCTAAAGGAAAAGTGTAATGTTTCGTGTTTCACCAAATATTGCGGTTAATTTCTGTACTTTCGGAATTAGTCAACCACAACGACAGGGAACTAGAAATTGAATTGCTGTGCTGGCTTACATATTTTTCGTAAAACAGTTTTCAGGATGTCTTTTGAAGTATAGTTGCATTCGGTTAAGCTTGTGACTGCCTAGTGAAAAACGATTTACACTCATTTTTTTTTTTTTTTGCAAAGATAAGGAATTAGTTGAAAAAAAAAAAAACACGCACACATTTGATTTCATCAATTTGTTTTACAATGAAAAGGAATATATGATAAAAGAAAAGCCACATTTGAGTGTATCCAAAACCAAGTTAAACATTTCATCGCAAATTTTAAGAAGGCTGTCTGAGTTCAAAGGACAATCCAGAGAGGTTATTGGTAATACCGAACTTCAACACAGTGCTGAGTGCCTCTTTTAAGTTCAAGATAATTGATACTTGAGGGCGAATTCGATGTTGGTGAAAACAGTAATAAGTTATAAAATTTAATATGCTCAGCAGTATGAAACAAACACTAAAAGAAATATAAAAAAGAGAATAGAGAGAAAGAGGAGACCAAAGGGAAGGAATTGATTTCAAAGAGCAATTTCTTCCTATATCCGTCGTCGTGATTTCCCAGAATATAATGAGAAATGGCATCAGAAATGAACTCTACGTCTCCTGGAAAATTGAGAGAATTCTGTTTTCTGTGATCCATAGTTTTAACCATCTAAACGCTGAAAATATTGAGGAGGAAATGCAAAGTTCTCACTTCTGTAATAGAGGCGGAGAGCGCTGTGGATAGTGGTTGTTTAATGCCCGTTACAGTATATTACACACACAGCACTAGATTTTTATTTAGGTTGCTAGAAACCAGTTGCTTACTTAGCAACGGAACCATTACCTTATTGTGGCATCGGAACCCCATTATATACAGAAATTATTTTCTAATCACCAGAAGTTCATTCCTCTGATTCCGCGCTGATGGCAGCTGGGAGCGAAATCGGGCTACCAGATTGATAGGGGAGTTTGCAACCTGACTCATCCAGTGAACAACGAGAGAACGAAGTAACCAAGTACTTTGACGAGAATATAAAATTTTTCTGCTGAGAAGTGAGAGAAAGGCTGATGAACAATTGCATCCCAGAAGAGAAAGCAGTCCCGGGTTGATGGAGTAGTTCGGAGGTTTGTTTGTGGATTAGAAAGGACATGAGAGAAGCTGACTGAAAAGACCTGCGGGTGGAAGAGGATAGTGGAAGTCTGCCAATGGTTAAGAAAGGGGAAAGTTGAGGATATATGGAAGCCACTGAATATGAGGTTGCAGAAAGGAAGGACACAACAGTGGATGGAATCATAGTTGGGATGTTGCAGTATGGTGGTGAACGTGCGATTAAAGGCTGGTAATGTTAATAGTAGAGACATTGGGTCGAAAATTTCTCAAGGAATGAGTAAAAGGAAGAATAGGGGCATAATATTACTAAGCCTGCTAGTGAAGGCGTATGGTAGGATTTTAATTGAAAAAGTAGTGCAAGGAATGGCACGAATGGAAGACAGACAGAGTGCAGTGCGAGTTTATCACAAGAAGTGAATGGATCAAGTATTGTTATGAAACTGATAACGTAAGAAGTTGAAAGAGGTGGGATGTTGAATGTGGGCATACATGGACCTGGAAAACTTCCATCAAGAACAGGTAATGGGGGAAATGAGGATGGTCGGATGGTAGTTGAGACCCAATTACCAGTTTATATGGCAAAGAAGAAACATATATAGCAAACCTAGAAGAAGTGACTGGTTTGATATATTGACATAAAATGGGGATTACAAAAGGCCCTTTTTTTTAAATCACTATGGATAATTTTTCATGTTCCTTCTGGATGGAATAATAATCCATGAATTCGGTTAAAGTACATTAGACATAGGAGCAAAATATGAGATAAGTGAGCAGACCATGAAATGAGTGCAGACTGGCAGATGTTTGTAATGATGAGAACTGATTGGAGGTGGTGAACAGAAACTGCCGAACCTTGGAAAGTTAAGACTAAATGTCAGTAGTAAGGTTATTGATAGTAAATGGAAACAAGGATGATGGAGCCATAAATATCAAAATTGATGGTGACATAATGGAAGCAGTTCATTCATTTACATATTTATTATTAAACAATGAAACTAGGACAATACCATTAGCCTAAGTCCTCTGCAGTATCTGTCGTCTCATCACATTTCATCAACCTTCCATGTCTGTTGCCCTTATTCCCAAATTCGATTTCTAACTCTCACATATATTTGACAAAATAACTACTAACAGCGTACGCATTTAATCTCAGTTTGCTTTCATTATCGACATTACACTTTCACAATCCTTCTTAACATCACCTTCATTCTTAACTTTGCTTTCATTTGCTCTCTCCTCTGTTGCCCTCAATTTGTGTAGAACTTCTGCTGCAGTTACTGCAACAACGCCTGTCTGTTCATCACAGTTTTCATCTCACTAACCTCTAACTATTCAGCCACTTTCATCCTTCCACCATCTTAGATCTTAGCTCCCCAAATAGTCTCACTGAATTAAAGTTGCTTTTCCACTTCCAATCTTTTTCAGACGGTTTCATCTGTCTTGAGTTTCTCTTCTTCATCACCAGTTAGCACTGTGGCGTCTCTAAAATCAGGTATCTCTTTTTCTGTTCCAAAGAAATATTTTCATAAGAGTGGTGAGAGAGAGAGAGAGAGAGAGGGAGATAGAGAGAGAGAGAGAGATTTACCTATTGGATAATTTGTGTTAACTGTAATTCTGGTCCGTGTGTAAGTGTGATATTTTATTTATCGTTTGCTGCAATTTAGAATTAGAAATACCATTTTCATTTATCACCATGATATAGAAGGTCCTTCGTTTTCTCTTGTTCATAGCATTCTATAATAACAAGTAGCTGAAATGTTATTAGCAGATAAATATTGGAAGATTATGAGAATTTAATTGAAAATGACAAACAAAATCCTGAATAAAGACTGAATTGTTGATAACTCAGACCTCTAACGGATATGAAAGATCAACAATCTATAACGATAATCGTACCCAAGAAGTATGAGGTCTTTCACACACACATATACACACGCGCGCACATATGTGTATATGTGTATATATATATATTATATATATATATATATATATATATATAGATACTATATATATATATATATATATATGTGACTGGTATAAATGTTCTGTAACAACAGAATTCCATCTAATAAAAGGAGCCCATAAAAACACCAAAATGTGAGAGAAAAAGTACTATATTTCAGAGACTGCTGTCTCTCTCTTCAGGTATATGAATGAGAAAAGTTTACAGAAAAGGTGGTATTTATACCAAGAGATCCGTCCACAAGTAAGCCAATTTAGGTCACCCCCGCTGATAATCTTCCTTTAATCTTCTTAAGCGTTGGGTTTTGAATGAAAACTTCGTCGACGACATCTGAGATCCACCCGCCTTTTGAGATGTTCATTACCTGCTTCTCTTTTATTAAGGACCGATTCCATCATTTGACTCTTGTACCGGCAGTTGCTGCTATAAAATTACACGTGACAAATTCCAGTTTATTCTATGGTTATGTTCAATTTAATATGGTTTAAAATAGCCGAGTTCTGTTGTCCATACCTAACTGACCGTTTGTGTTGTATTAATCTCTGGGGAAGTGATTTACCTGTAAATCCGATGTAAGATTGGTCACAGTCCTGGCATGGACTCTCATAGACCCCCAGAGTCTTTGGGAGATGTCTTTTGTTGGACGTTAATCAGGGATTTGGCTAAGGTATTTGGGTAGGTAATGCAAAAGGGTTGGATTTCCAAAGGGTGTGGGTTATTCTCTTAATCGTCTCCAGGTGAGGAATTTTTATTTTATTGTTGGGTGTGTCTCTGGTCTTGTCTTTAGGGGGTCGGTAGAAAAATTACGTTTGCTTTTTGAATTGCTTTCTCAATTATATGGCGGTCAGGATACTTTAAAGATGAAAGTTGCTTGCGAATCAGTTCAAATTCTTTTTCCAGGAAATCTAAGAATAGGTTGCTAGCTACACCTATCTTGATAGTAATGTCGTGATAGATAAAGTAGTGAATATATGAAAGTGGGAGTAACGTTGGTTTTCTGTATATGGTAAATTTGTATTCTGTCGTGTCTCTCATTATTAAAAACATCAAGAAAAGGAATTTTGTTGTCTGTTCCCATTCAACTTTAAATTTGATGCTGGGCACTAATGCGTTTAATTTTGAGAGGAATTCATTAAAATTACCCCACTTATTATCCCAAAAATGTTAGAATGTCATCCACGTATCTCATCCACAGCATGTTTTTGGGTTTTATTGCATTTTTTATTACTGTAGTTTCAAAGTATTTCATGTACAGATTGGCTAAACAGGACTTAAAGGACTACCCATACTACACCCGAATTTTTGCTTGTAGAATGATTCCCGAATGAAAATACGTTATTAGATGCACATAATTCAACTAAAAACTTTATTATTTTGTCAAGCGCCAATGGGAAAATGATCTGAATAAGGGGATAATTTTTTTCTCTTAAAAACTGAAGAACGTCCTGTACTGGTACTTTTGTGAATAGGGAGTCTATTCGAGGCTTAAAAGTTTTATGTTGTGAAGTGGTATATGGCTTCTCTGAATTTGTGACAAAAATCTTCCGAATGTTTTAATGTGGACTGGGAGAAAAAAGTGCCTAAAAAAGGAGAAAGGAGGCCAGCTAACCATTTAGAAATTTTGTAATTGAAAGCTCCGGCGCATGAAACGATGGGTCTGAATGGAAGATTGTCTTTGTGAGTTTTGGGAAGGCCATAAAAGTAGGGTAATTTAGGATTAATTACTTTAAATTTCTCTAATAGTTCATACTCTTTTTGTCTTGGCCAATTAATCTTACTTTCCGAAAAAATTCTGTGGGAACGTTCTGGAGGGATTTTCGTCAGTTTTTCGTAAGTATTTGTGTCGCTAAGGAGCTGGTTGATTTGTCGAGGTAGAAGTCTTTGTCCATTATTACAATTTTTGCCGTCTTTGTTGGATCTACTTATTATAACATCTAACTTTTTTAGCGAGTGGATGGCTATCATGAATCTGCGGGGAACAGGATATTTCTTACTTGTGGACGGATCTCTTGGTATAAACACCATCTTTTCTATAAACTTTTCTCATTCATATACCTGAAGAGAGAGACAGCAGTCTCTGAAATATAGTACTTTTCTCTCTACATTTTGGTGTTTTTATGGGCTCCTTTTATTTAGATATATATCTATATATATATATATATATATATATATATATATATATATATATATATATATATATATATATATATATATTATTTATATATATGCGTGTGTGTGTGTGTTCACAAAAGCATATACATTCGAGTCTATGCTAAACACTTGAAGAAGAATTTATAGTTTCCCGATGCTGATGATAAAGAGTGAAACCAAATTATCTCTTGTAGTTTCAGTCTCCAGTGTCAATTGCAAATATTAAAATTTATGACAGGTTTTGCCAAAAATTTACTTTAATTGAGGCCAGAATTACATTCCAGGCCCTTGCCAAATTTTTTATTACTTTAATACATCTCTTGCCAACAAAGTTAACTAGGAAAATACATAATCAAGCTTAGAAAAACGAATACAAATTTTTATATCAGAATCCTAATCATCTCAGCTCTCAAACGTAATAGTATGTAATATAAATCTGGGACAAGAAGAAATTACATTAAAAATAAATTGATTCCTAGAAGCAAAATAACCGGAGAAAATCCTACTCAATAAACAAAATACTTGATAAAAGTGTAAACAAAACAGACACCTTTCGTTCCTCTGTTTCCCTTGATACCTTTTTATTTCCATGTTTACAGTAATATTTCTTTCTCTATTATTGCTGGCCAATACAAAATTAGATTTGTCAATTCTGACGTAGTTTTACGCAAAAGATAATATTAATTTCTGTTAAAAGTGGGAAATGCGTGTGGGAATGAAAAGAAACACGTTGAAAAGACAAAGACCTCTCCCCATCCCTAGGGATCAAAAACACACTGTAGGGAGAGGGTCATTTTTAGGCAACAAAGGACAAAGTCTTTAAGCCAAACAATAAAATTAAAAGGAAAAACAACCGTTGGAGAGAGGGGAAAAAATTATCACAGGATGGTTAAAAACAGGAACGTGAACTAGTTGAACGCGCGCGAAACGAGAGAGAGAGAGAGAGAGAGAGAGAGAGAGAGAGAGGGGGGGGTGGTATGGATGGTTTATTACCTTTTGGGAAATTTGTTTTCTGTGAAGAATTTTGGAATTTCTCTTTTATCCCAATTATACATCAACCTTAACTTCCTGATTCTTTATCTAAAGCAAGAAACGTGATTATGATATTAAACATTTTTATCTAGAAAATTTTAGAGGTGCAATAAATTTTCACATTATTTCGCGGAAAGTTCTGAGACTTCAAGGTCAATGAAAAGGAATGTCTATACTAGAGTTGGAAGTTTCTAATTTGCATTTGAGGTCAAATGAATATATTTCGTTTTGTTAATTCCATCTGACAGTACCTGGAAAATGTAGAACTCCTGGTTGTCTCGATGGAAGTTACGGTTGAACTCTCTTATATTTAGGACTTGTACTGTTATCATTGTTTAGAAAAGGAAAATTGGTTTCTGCATCTTACATCGTAATGTATTTATCCGTCGACATTCGACATTTTCTTTATTCTGCAAATTGGTAAAAAAAAAAAAAAAAAAAAAAAAAAAAAGAAAAAAAAAGAAAAAAAACTTTAACAAGGTAAAAATAATATTAAAATAGTCATTCGAAGATTCTTTAATTGAAAAACAAAAATTCCCTGAATTTTTATGATGCAACAATGATACGTTCGGAAACAGTTATGTAAAAGAATCTTCGATTTTATATCTTATTCTATAGTTGTGAATATGAAACTTCCGCATCGCAGTTAAGATATTTGCTGCTTACCTCTTCTCTGGGTCAGAAGAACCTTCATTCATACAGTCTGTCAGCTGCCGAATAAGGCATCGCATTTATTGGGTTGACCCTTGCTTTACGAATATTCCATGGAAATTAACTGCTGCCATTTCTTATAGCTAAAGAGAAACAATTGTAGCCTTCAAGAGAGATAAAAAAAAAAGAAAGAAAAACCTTAAGTTTAGTCATTGCTAAAAGTAAAATACTTTTTCCTCTCCATCGTTCTTTTCCCGTTCTTCGTAAATATATAAAATACTTTCTGCCCTCAGAGGCATCATCCAGCATAAGTCAACTTCTCTAGTGTTCTTGTTCGAAGATAAAGAACAAAGATGCAGTCTCCGTTAGTTGCTTTTAATTAATATACTCTGGAATTACTGGGAAATTCTTCAGGGTTTTCCTAAAATTGCATTTGGAAATTATCAAATACGAGGCTGATGTTTACTACGTTAACAATTCACTTTACAATAATGACGATCACGAAAACAAGAACACCGAGATAATGAACGTTTATTCAGAAATGATATCGGTACGAGAAGGCTGGCTCTCTCTCTCTCTCTCTCTCTCTCTCTCTCTCTCTCTCTCTCTCTCTCTCTCTCTCTCTCTCTCTGTTATAGGTAGGTGGAAATTGAATCCGGATAATGGACTTGCATACACAGATAGTTTACCTTCGAAGCCTCGAGAGGCTGCAATTCTAATCGAAAGGGAATATCAGGTGAGACGTCACTAATTCGGAGGTCTCAGCAAATAGTGGGAGTCTTAATCATAGCGCGTTCTTACATAAGGGTAGAAGTTAAGAGGATTTTTTTTCTGCATAACATTTTGTGTCTTTCTATTACTTTATAGTGATTTCTCAAAATTCTAGTACTTTAACATATTGCTTAGGTTACCAGATACCACTTTGGTCAATCGCTAAGGTAAAAAAAAAAAGAAGTAAAAAATGCACTGAAGCTTCATGGCTCGATGATGGTCTGTCCTATGCCGTTTGCCTGACGCACGATCATGGTTAAATTTAACCTTAAAAAAAGTAAAAATCACTGTGGCCAAGACGAATGCAATTCGGTGTGTATGTTTGATGATTTGAGGGTGGATGATGATCAGCAGTCCTCTAGCCTCAGTAGTTTCTATGATCTGAGGACGGACAGAAAAAGTGCGGACGGA